>NC_084571.2:1445000-1740000 GCF_033978685.3 Nerophis lumbriciformis
CATAACTTGAGTTGATTTATTTTGGAAAACCTTGTTACATTGTTTAATGCATCCAGCGGGGCATCACAACACCGAGGATGTCGTTGTGGCTTGTGCAGCCCTTTGAGACACTTGTGATTTAGGGCTATATAAATAAAGATTGATTGATTGATTGACAACAAAATTAGGCATAATAATGACAAACACATTTCGGGAGAACATCCGCACCGTAACACAACATAAACACAACAGAACAAATACCCAGAATCCCTTGCAGCACTAACTCTTCCGGGACGCTACAATATACACCCCCCCGCTACCCCCTTCCCCCTCCCCACCTCAACCCCCCCCCCCCCCCCCCCAACCCCGCCCACCTCAACCTCCTCATGCTCTCTCAAATTCCAAGCTGCTGTTTTGAGGCATGTTAAAAAAAATAATGCACTTTGTGACTTCAATAATAAATATGGCAGTGCCATGTTGGCACTTTTTTCCATAACTTGACTTGATTTATTTTGGAAAACCTTGTTACATTGTTTAATGCATCCAGCGGGGCATCACAACAAAATTAGGCATAATAATGTGTTAATTCCACGACTGTATATATCGGTATCGGTAATTAAGAGTTGGACAATATCGGAATATCGGATATCGGCAAAAAAAACATTATAGGACATCTCTAATTACGAGTGTTAAAATAAACATACTGTCTATTAGTGCTGCTCAAAAAATGCATTCAATTACGAATTGCCATTCTTACTTATTGCCATTCAAAATCAATTCATAATTTTCAAAACATTTTTTTTTTTTTTTTTTTTTTTTTAAAGAATGATCTCATTGTTAAGTAACCAAAAAGGAGGGTTTTTTTTAACCCGTAACCTGGTTTTATTAGGGCCCGCATGGCCCATTGCATAAGGACTCCCAAAGGGAGTCCTTATGCAATGGGACATAAGGACCTATTGAATTTGTAAGGTTTTATTCTTTATTCTTTATTCTTCCGCCGCCACATTGAACTGTAATTTGACCCACTTAACATTCTTCAAAACTCACCATATTTGACCCACACATCAGGACCTGCGAAAATTACCTTTTTTTTAAAAAAAAAAAACCCTCAAAACTCAAAATTGCGCTCTAGCGCCCCCTAGAAAAATAAAAAACTAGACTGCCTATATCTCCCACTAGGAAGATCGGAGAGACATGAAACAAAAACCTGTATGTAGGTCTGACTTAGACCTAGTTTTCATAATTGTATATTATCGGGCAAAAATCAACAGGAAGTTGGCAATTCCCCCTTCAAGACAAAAAAGTACTAAAAACAGTCACTTTTGCCTCTTTGAGCTGTAATTTGACCCCCTTAACATGCTTCAAAACTCACCGAACTGAACACACACATCAGGACTGGCAAAAATTGCGATCTAATAAAAAACCTAACCCCAAATCTCAAAATTGTGCTCTAGCGCAATTTATTAATGAAATGCACAAAAAACTGCCTGTAACTCCCACTGGGAAGGTTGGAGAGACATGAAACAAAAACCTCTATGTAGGGCTCACTTAGACCTACATTTCATAAATTGACAACCCCCAGCAATAATCAACAGGAAGTTTGCTATTCCCCCTTCAAAACTAATTTTTTGTAAAAACCAGTCACCTTCCTTCAAAAACTATCTCCTCTGAGCGCGTTTGTCGTTTCGGCTTCAAGAGAGAGATTAAACCCTTGTGTATAAAATAACAGAACAGCGTTTTAATACCTGCTCTGGTTTTGATTTTATGACCCTTCAAAGACCCGCTGCGCTGATGCTGCTGCGCTGCTGTTTTTTTAAGATGGCTGCTTAAAAGCAGGAAGCACCAGCATGCCCACACAATGCAGACAAGGTAGGTGCACTAGACAAAAGTATTGGGACACTTATGACTACCACCGGACAAAAGTATTGGGACACTTAGGCCGAAAACTGGACAAAAGTATTGGGACACTTAGGCCGAAAACTGGACAAAAGTATTGGGACACTTGGGACTACAACTTGACAAAAGTATTGGGACACTTAGGACTACAACTTGCCAAAAGTATTGGGACACTTGGGACTAAAACTGGACAAAAGTATTGGGACACTTAGGACTAGCACCTGCCAAATACGCGGGCCCGACCAACGCTGCTTGCAGCTTTAATTATAGTTATTATTCCAAATAATACATAGCAATAATTGGTTTCAATCGAGAATCGTTTTGATTTGAGAACTGATTCTGAAATGAATCATCACCCTACAAATTGGAATCAAGTCAAATCGTGGTGATGAGTTTTTCAGGAAATGTCAGAAATGGAATAAGGAACTGTTGGTTACATGTTGGTGCTGATCCGTGTGGATTTTTACTGGGTAGGTCGGCTCGCCAAGTGCTTTTTTTGTGGAGTATGTGGTCCGTGGGGGGAACAGTTTGGACCCTCCTGTTGCAGTTTTGCGTTTGGGAACATTAAGGCAGAGTAAGTAAGTCATACTTGCCAACCTTGAGACCTCCGATTTCGGGAGGTGGTGGATGGGGGCGTGGTCGGGGGTGGAGCGGGGCGTGGTTAAGAGGGGAGGAGTATATTGACAGCTAGAATTCACCAAGTCAAGTATTACATACATATACATATATATATATATATATATATATATATATATATATATATATATATATATATATATATCTACATCCTGAAAATATGCAAACAAACTGTGTTTAGCTAATTGATACTTCAAACTTGCATAAATAAATCTTAAGGAATATAACATAACTTGGCTTCTGAGAGTTTCAAAATGTAATGAATAAAATGCTAAAGTTGTTGATAAACAAGCAATTATTTTAATAATTAAATATGGTCATTTTGAATGAATTATTATGATAATTTAAAATCAATTATTTCAAATATGTTTATTTTAATGTATAATTCTATGGCTGGATGTAATAAGGAGTCAGGAAAAAATACAAATAAAAATACAATTAATTTTGATGTTTTTAGCAAAATATAGTAAAAATATATTTAGTTTTTAAAAAAAAAATTAATAAATATATTTATTTTTAGGTAAGATAAACATAATAATACAATTTATCTCTAGTCTGGATGATTTAGTTCTTGTCACCCTGTTGTCCTCCCGTCATGAAAAAAGGCTGTCCTCACTCAGGTCCGCATGGAGCTGGAGGGGGCGTGGCTTCCAGCTCCGGCTGAAAATCGGGAGATTTTCGGGAGAATATTTGTCCCGGGAGGTTTTCGGGAGAGGCGCTGAATTTCGGGAGTCTCCCGGAAAATTCGGGAGGGTTGGCAAGTATGGTAAGTACAGTTAGATGTACTGTACAGAATGAAGAAAAAAATGCAGTCTCCTTCCAGCGCTGAGAGGGCGTAACAAAAGGTCAGCGTCAAACACCGACCTTCACTCTGAATGATGGCGCTGGCATTTAGACGGAGTTACGCCCACATCAATTTAGGATGCAACAATCCGTCAGAGTGGGAAGGTGAGGGGACGGCGTGGCGCAGAGAACAAATCTAAGCCGTGAGATATTCTAAAGGAGCTTGTAAGTATTCCACGTCACTTCTCAATACCTTCTCTCTCGTCTGCAAATGTCACGCATGAGCGCCATACTCGCAACAATATGTCTCCGCATGACCTTTTAGCTTAGCTTTTCTAGATGACACAAACACGGACGTCGACATACCGAAGGCGGTCGTGGACACAGCTGAAACCGAACCTTAACCAAGTGTTTTGTTTTTTTGTGTGTCGTTGGTCTGGACCCCGGGATGCAGAGACAGCAGCTGTAGCGCAGGTAAAAGAACATTCAAAAATGGTGAAGCAAATGGTAAATATAGCGCTTTTCTACCTTCAAGGTACTCTTTGACACTATTTCCACATTCACCCATTCACACACACATTCACACCACGACCCATCAGGAGCAAGTAGGGGTGTAACGGTACGTGTATTTGTAATGAACCGTTTCGGTACGGGGGTTCCGGTTCGGTTCGGAGGTGTATCGAACGAGTTTCCACACGGACATATTAAGTAGCGTAACGCAGGTTGTGTAAACAATGCACACCGAGGCACAACACGCGGCATGTTAGCAACGACCGGGCTACGATAGACTGACCAAACGTCCTCTTTTCACCGGACATGTCCTCTTTTGCGGGACTGTCAGGGCGGAGTTTCTTAAATGCCTCAAATGTTCGGCATTTTGAGTTAGGGTTGCGTGTATTTTCAATGTACGTTCAGGGTTAAGAAGGGGTTAAAAACAAGCAGCAGCATTGGTGAGGGAGGGGCAGAGACAGAGAGAGCGAGAGAGTTATGATAAACGTGCATGCGTTGCCAGGCTCTGCTTTTTATCCATAGATTTATCAGATTTAATTTTTTATTATCAATGGGAGGAGTGTCAAAAGTGTGCCCCGGAGGCCATTTGCGGCCCACGGCTAATGTTTTAAAGGCCCACGGCACATTCTAAAAATACTATTAAAATAAACAAAAACATAACAAAAGTGAAACAAAAAAGCTTAAATGTTAAATGTAATTTAGAAAAAGTTGCAATGTTAACTAATAAAACAAAGCTGTTTTTTTTTTCTTCTTTCAAACTGTCATTGCGCAAAACATAATATTGAATCAAAATCAATGTTATTATGAATTATTGACCTATCCAAGGTCCCCATTACTTCACATCAAATATTCCACTAAGAAAAATATTTTTGGTGGAAGATTTTGCAAATTTGGTAAATAAATAACCCCAAAATTTATATTTTGTTTTTTTCTTACTGTACCGAAAATGAACCAAACTGTGACCTCTAAACCGAGGTACGTGCCGAACCGAAATGTTTGTGTACCGTTACACCCCTAGGAGCAAGGGTGAAGTGTCTTGCTCAAGGACACAACGGACGTGACTAGGTTGGTAGAAGCTGGGGATCGAACCAGGAACCTTCAGGTTGCTGGCACGGCCACTCTCCCAACAGATTGTGGGTGTTATTTGGGTTTTTTTACCCTTCGCGTTCATATTTCGCTGTTTGTTGCATTTTTGTTGCGTTTCGCTTGATTATAAATTACTACGATGGAGAGGGGGTGGGATGTTCATATGTTGTCAATATTCAGTGTTCAGACTAGAGATGCCGATAAACGCTTTAAAATCTAATATAGGAAATTATCCGTATCATTTTTTTTTTGTATTATCGGTATCGGTTTTTTTTTGGTTTTTTTAATTTTAATTTTTTTTATTAAATCAACATAAAAAACACAAGATACACTTACAATTAGTACACCAAAAACAAAAAAACTCCCTCCCCCATTTACACTCATTCACACTCATTCACACAAAAGAGTTGTTTCTTTCTGTTATTAATATTGTGGTTCCTACATTATATATCAATATATATCAATACAGTCTGCAAGGGATACAGTCCGTAAGCACACATGATTGTGCGTGCTGCTGGTCCACTAATAGTACTAACCTTTAACAGTTAATTTTCATTCATTACTAGTTTCTATGTAACTGTTTTTATATTGTTTTACTTTCTTTTTTATTCAAGAAAATGTTTTTAATTTATTTATTCTATTTTATTATTATTTTTAAAAAGGACCTTATCTTCACCATACCTGGTTGTCCAAATTAGGCATAATAATGTGTTAATTCCACGACTGTATATATCGGTATCGGTTGATATCGGTATCGATAATTAAGAGTTGGACAATATCGTAATATCGAATATTGGCAAAAAGCCATTATCGGACGTAATCAGACAATATTGTGAGGTTTTGTATTAGTGTTCCTAAAATTAGATATACCGGTGACCAGACACATTTTCTTCTCTAAATTTGGCCGCCGAGTCAAAATAATTGCCCAGGCCTGTTCTACGGCGAATGTTTAGCTATTCCTCGTCCAGCAGGGATGATACTTGGAAGAAACATACTTTATTTGTCACCATGGAGGTGAAGGATTAGTGATTTAGAAGTGGATAAAACACTGCGGACTGCTGAGCTAGGTAATGGCTAACAAGAACAAGAGCTCAGCATCTCTTGCAGAGCGGCGCTTCAGTGTTTATAGCTTGAACTTTGTTTGTTTTTAAGCCAAATTGCATCCATTCTCCCTTTTCTACCTCCACCCTGTTTCTGCTTGTAAGTGCTCCGTGCGTGTGCTTTGCCTAATATGCGCGTCTGCTCGTTTTACCAGCCATGTCATGACGTGACATCATGTCCTGTGAAAAATATAGAAATGAAAATACCGGTATTTTTCAGAAGCAGTACCATATTTTTCGGACCATAGGGCGCACCGGATTATAAGGCGCACTGCCAATAAACGGGTCTATTCAGGTCTATTTTCATACAAAAGGTGCACCGGATTATAAGGCACATTAAAGGGGTCATATTATGATTTTTTTTTATACATTTAAAACACTTCCTTGTGGTCTACATCAGTGGTCCCCAACCACCGATTGGTACCGGGCCGGACAATAAATAAATAAATAAATAAAATAAAATAAAATGTTTTTGTTTTTTTTATTAAATGAACATAAAAAACACAATATATACATTATTTATCAATATAGATCAATACAGTCTGCAGGGATACAGTCCGTAAGCACACATGATTGTATTTCTTTATGGAAAAAAAAAAAAATAATAATAATAATTTGTTGTAGCGGTGTAGTGTGCAAGGATGGGAGTGGAAGAAGGGTCAAAAGATGGAGCTAACTGTTTTAATGACATTCAGACTTTACTTCAATCAATAACGGAGCAGCATCACAGGAAATGTGTCTCGTGAAAAACCGTCTGACCGGAACTCTAATAACTAGAGGTCCTTGGGTGGATAATGTAAACTCACTACACCGGTATGTTTTAGCGCATTCATGGCGAGTTTACTGACAGATATAAGTAAGAACTTTACACTACTTTATATTAGAAATGGCAACAGCGGAGGATGAATGTCACATAACAAGAATATAGTGAAAAAGAAGAAGTTTATTGACTACGGTGTCGGCACGGACTACAACGGTGGACGCGCGCACATTTTCAGGACGTATGCAGATCCCAAATACACATCAGCAGGTACCAGAAGGTAAGAAAAGTTGGTTTGGCATAATATTGCGAAACAAAACGCCAGATGATATGTCTGCTAATGGGCGCCATTTTGCGGTCCTTATACACACACAGCATAATAATACTCCTATGTTTAATGCTCCGACAATCCATCAAGCGGTGCGGCTTTATAGCTTACCAAAGTCGTACTAAAATATTTTGACATATTTTTGAGCGTCGTTTGTAATAATTTATATTCTCAATGTAACATTTAAAGATTCGGTTTTGTTTACTGGCGTCATATTGCAGTCCACACATATCTCTTATGTGTGACTGCCATCTACTGGTCACACTTATCATTACACCATGTACCAAATAAATTACTTCACGGTCGGTAACCAGAATTATTCCGTACATTAGGCGCACCGAGTTATAAGGCGCACTGTCCATTTTTGAGAAAATGAAAGGATTTTAAGTGCGCCTTATGGTCCGAAAAATACGGTATAATACCGTTTTTAGACCCGTCATGTGGGATGGTGACAACAGTGTTGTGTTTTATCATTATCCTGCCTTCTCTTTGTTGTGATGTCTGCACCTGTGTCTTCAGTTCATGCGTCCTCGGCGAGTGGTGGACCTTGAGGCACACCTGCTACTAATTAGCCCGCTAGTATTCAGGCTCGTCACTGACAGCTTGGCCTTGCCGGATATTGTCTCCTGAACTCCTCACGTTCATGCGCCTGCTTCACCTCGCCAGTCCTGGTACGGTGTCGCTCCTTAGTCCTGAATTCCCTAACCTCTTTGTGTTTGCTTCCGAGCCTCCCTTAGGTGAAGAGTAGAGATGTCCGATAAATGCTTTAAAATGTAATATCGGAAATTATCGGTATCTGTTTCAAAAAGTAAAATGTATGACTTTTTAAAACGCCACTGTACGGAGTGGTACACGGACGTAAATGGTCAATGGTAAATGGGTTGTACTTGTATAGCGCTTTTCTACCTTTTTTAAGGAACTCAAAGCGCTTTGACACTATTTCCACATTCACCCATTCACACATTCACACACTGATGGTGGGAGCTGCCATGCACGGCGCTAACCAGGCCCATCAGGAGCAAGGGTGAAGTGTCTTGCTCAAGGACACAACGGATGTGACTAGGATGGTAGAAAGTGGGGATTGAACCAGTAACCCTCAAGATTGCTGGCATGGCCACTATCCCAACTTCGCCACGCCGTCCCGTTGGGAGAAGTACAGAGCGCCAATAAACCTTAAAGGCACTGCCTTTGCATGCCGGCCCAGTCACATAATATCTACGGCTTTTCACACACAAGCATACTTGGTCAACAGCCATACAGGTGAGGGTGGCCGTATAAACAACGTTAACACTGTTACAAATATGTGCCACACTGTGAACCAGAGCCGGCCCAAGGCATAAGCGTACTAAGCGCTTGCTTAGGGCCCCGCGGCCACCAGGGGGCCCCCAAAAGCAATTAACAAAAAATTCTTATTTTGTATTTTGTGCATGTACGAGTCTGACTGATGATTTCTAAATGATCAAAGATATATTATTGTACAAAAACACAATTTTAGGTCAACAGAGTGCTGCTGTTGATCTAGGCTTAGTGATTCTTCCTGCCTCTCTTTAAATGTAAAGCTGCCTCTGCTGCACCTGTGACGTTTGCCGCCTGCTATGGCGTCACATTAGTGCCAAAAATCCGAGCGCATAAAAACTGTTATCGCGCGCTGATTCTCCACTTCGTGCGCGCGCGCGACACCCTTTTGCGCGCGCGTGGTGCCTTTTTGCGCGCGTTCCGTCTCGGTCTGTGCGCTGGCATGTTTCGTCTTGGCACTTTGGGGGTGGGTATGCTTAGCCGGCCCCTTCTTTCTGATTGGCCAGGTGAAAAATGCTCAGAGATAATCAGAAGTATAGCAGGGCGGGTCATCGTCAATATGTATCAAGCTTGTTATAGGCGCAAAGTTTTCACTTCTTCTTGAACATTTGTTTTCTAATTTATGGAATTTCTTTTGATTCAGCCATACAATTAATGAAATAATCTTTGAATTTTGTTTTTAAAATGTTAAAAATAGCCTTTTAATAATGTATTCTGAAACAGTTTAAAATAATCAGAGAACTGACTAACACTGACCCTACACAACTATGTTGCACAATTAAGTCATTTTTTTTATAACGAAAGAGGTGATTTCAACAGGTGCAGCATCCTATGTCATATCTACATGTAATAAGATTTGTAACAAGGCAAACCGTTTGTAAATTGGTGGAAAATCGAGCAAGTTATGGTAATTTAATTGGTACATGTACTAATTAAATTACCATAACTTGCTTTGACATCAATGTAATGATTGAGGCTAGCTGTCCGAGGTAAGATGGCTACAACGTTGCTACGCTGGAGAATGATTGGTCTTATGAAAAATGCTAAGAGCCAATCAGAAAGGACGGGCCGTCTAAGCATACCTGCCCCCAAAGTGCCAAAAAAAACCATGACAGCGCGAGGAGAGATGCCAGGAGTACACAGAGAGCGCACAGACCGAGACGGCGCGCGCGCAGAAAGGCACCGCGCGCGTGCAAAAAGACACCACGCGCGCGCAAAAGGGTGTCGCGCGCGCACGAAGTGGAGAATCAGCGCGCGATAACAGTTTTTATGCGCTCGGATTTTTGGCACTAATGTGACGCCATATCTTTCCTCTCAGATTCAGACAGGACTGAGCAGGTGATCAGAGGACCACTGTCTATTAAGGAGAACTTTTCATTCCCCAAACGGCATGATGGCCCAAGTTTTCATGATCATTATACCTACAGACAGCTAGTCAATGGGGAAAAAGTCAAGCGTAGCTGGCTGACTTATTCAAGAAGTAAAGATGCAGTCTATTGCTTTTGCTGCAAATTATTTTCCAAAAAGTCCTTAAAAGTGTCAGCCGAGGGACAGCTGGATTGGGTCAACATAGGTGCACTGCTGAAACAGCATGAAAACAGTGAAGATCATTGTAGCAACATGGTGAAATGGAAGGAATTTGCCTTGCGTCTTTCAAAGGGGAAAACTATTGATGAATTTAACTTCAGTAGACTGCGCTCTCTTTGTACAAAGTAAACATTAAATATGAACAATTAACTACAAATATAAACTAGTAATTAAAGACTAATAAGTACAAGACTGATGAGACAAGATGACACTTTTACTGTAAATACAAAGCTTTATCACTTGGACTGTTCAACCCCAGGCCACTCTTGTAGCTGAATGTTTTCTACATTTTAAGATTAGGAACCATATGTGGCACTCTGGACATCATTCCTTCATTCATTGGTATTATTTATGTTCTTAACTGGGCCACCCCCATATCTTTATAAATGACATGTCATTTGTAAAGACATGCCAGGCTGACAATAGGATCATGTAAACAACACTGCCAGAGCCGCAATGAGTTTATAGTAGGTGTGTGAATGATCAACAATCAATATTATTGGCAGAAATAGAGGGCCCCAAAATCAAATTTTGCTTAGGGCCCCATGGAGGCTTGGGCCGGCACTGCTGTGAACCCACACCAAACAAGAATGACAAACACATTTCGGGAGAACATCCGCACCGTAACACAACATAAACACAACAGAACAAATACCCAGGACCCCTTGCAGCACTAACTCTTCCGGGACGCTACAATATAAACCTCAACCCCGCCCACTTCAACCTCCTCATGCTCCCTCAGGGAGAGCATGTCGCAAATTCCAGGCGGCTGTTTTGAGGCATGTTAAAAAAAAATGATGCACTTTGTGACTTCAATAATAAATATGGCAGTGCCATGTTGGCATTTTTTTCCATAACTTGAGTTGATTTATTTTGGAAAACCTTGTTACATTGTTTGATGCATCCAGCAGGGCATCACAACAAAATGAGGCATAATAATGTGTTAATTCCACGACTGTATATATCGGTATCGGTTGATATCGGAATCGGTAATTAAGAGTTGGACAATATCGGCAAAAAAGCCATTATAGGACATCTCCAGTAAAGAGGATTCTTTTGTTGGACTTTTTGCCGTGCTCAGTCCACCCTGGCCGTTTCCCCTGCCGACCACTGAGGAACCTGTTTTTGTCAATGTTACATGGTGTGCCGCTTCTGCCCCATCGCCTTTACTTATCCCCTTTTTGACTAACTACATTTTTTTCCTTTTTGTAATTCTACTTTGTCTCCCGTCTCTGCATCCTGGGGTCAACACCTTGACCAAGACCCTAACAAACAGTCTGTGAGACTAGCAATGAGCTCCTGCTCTGACACAGGTTCGCTTCCTGCACATAATTGACATAGAAAAGTGAAGACTGTACAAGAAGTGCATCGTTTTATCCACGCTCACCAACTGAAACCTGCACTCCTGGTCCGAGCTCTCCTCTTAGCTCTTTGTTAAATGCTGCCAAGCCTGACGGATGCTGACTTATCAGTTAACGACGTCAATAAATAACCTTGAAAGCGGCTGTGCAGCATCATGTATATCTCAGGGCTACTGACTCCAAATAGGATTAAAGCGGAAAAGACAAAGGAGAGCCAAGTGTTGATGGAGAGAGAGAGAGAGAGAGAGAGTGAGTCAACAACCTTTAATACACAGAATGGCAGGATTTGGAAAGAAAGGAAAGTGGAATTGTGTCCTTTCTTTGCAGCTTTCACTTAATTAGCGTCTCACATTTGAGCCCAAAGAGAGGGTTTGTTTGCACCCTGGGGCGTCTCCGCCAAACACACACACATATACGTTGATAACAATCCACACTGGGCTGAATAGGACTTGATTTTTGTTTACTTGTTGGAAAGTATTCATTCCTAATGTTTTGACTGTCTTCTATTCCAGATGACACATGGAGAAAGGCCGACTGCCAGCCTCTCCATAATCACGGCGTCAACACATTGAAAGGATGAGAGCGTGGAGTGAGTGGAAGCAACAAAAGAGGGGAAACAGAACATGAGGAATATTCTTATTCACACTTAAGCACTTAACGTTAAAATGTCCATTCGGCATATTCAGTATGTCCATATTAAAGTATAATTCAAACAGAAGCACTTTATTATCTTGTCAAGGGACAAAACTTGATTACGTTTGTCCGAGGGCCAGACTTGTGTCGTTTAATTCACCTACTTTAAGACCCGCTGCCATTAACAGTTAGTTGGAAACACTTTAGAGGGGTCGTGGTTTAGAAAAAAAGGTGAAATAACTGAAAACATGTTTTATATTATAGTTTCTTCAAAATAGCCACCCTTTGCTCTTTGCTCACTCTTAGGCATTCTCTCGATGAGCTTCAAGAGGTCGTCACCTGAAATGGTTTTCACTTCACAGGTGTGCTTGAAGCTCATGGAGAGAATGCCAAGAGTGTGCAAAGCAGTACACTGCAGAAAGTCAGTGTTCAAAAACAAGAAAAAAATGTAATAAAATTATGGGTATTTTATTTGAACTAAGCAAAATTATCTGCCAATAGAACAAGAAAATTCGGCTTGTCAAGACTTTCCAAAACAAGTAAAATTAAAGCTGCAAGCAGCGTTGGACGGGCCCGCGTATTTGGCAGGTGCTAGTCCTAAGTGTCCCAATACTTTTGTCTACTTGTAGTCTGAAGTGTCCCAAGACTTTTGTCTAGTGTACCTACCTTGTCTGCATTGTGTGGGCACGTTGGTGCTTCCTGCTTTTAAGCAGCCATCTTAAAAAAACAGCAGCGCAGCATCATCAGCGCAGCGAGTCTTTGAAGGCTCATAAAATCAAAACCAGAGAAGTTATAAAAAAAAGCGCTTCTGTTGTTGTATTCACAAGGGTTCAATCTCTCTCCTGTGTAATTTTGAAGGCGAAACGACAAACGCGCTCAGAGGAGTTCGTTTTTGAAGGAAGGTGACCGGTTTTTACAGAAAAATTGTTTTGAAGGGGGAATAGCAAACTTCCTGTTGATTTTTGCTGGGGGTTGTAAATTTATGAAATGTAGGTCTAAGTGAGACCTACATAGAGGTATTTGTTTCATGTCTCTCCGAGCTTCCCAGTGGGAGTTACAGGCAGTTTTGTCAGATTTTTCATCCGAGGAGCAGTTTTTTGTGCGTTCTATTAAAAAATTGCTGTAGAGCACAATTTTTAGATTTGGGGTTAGGTTTTTTCATTAGATCACAGTTTTAGCCAGTCCTGATGTGTGTGTTCAGTTTGGTGAGTTTTGAAGCATGTTAAGGGGGTCAAATTACAGCTCAAAGAGGCAAAAGTGACTGTTTTTAGTACTTTTTTGTCTTGAAGGGGGAATTGCCAACTTCCTGTAGATTTTAGCCCGAGAATGTACCATTATGAAAGTTAGGTCAGAGTCAGACCTACATAGAGGTTTTTGTTTCATGTCTTTCCGACCTTCCTAGTGGGAGTTACAGGCAGTCTAGTTTTTTTTTTCCTAGGGGGCGCTAGAGCGCAATTTTGATTTTTGCGGTTCAGTTTTTTTATTAAAAGACAATTTTCGCAGGTCCTGATGGGTGGGTCAAATATGGTGAGTTTTGAAGCATGTTAAGTGGGTCAAATTAGTGCTCAAAGAGGCGGCGGAAGAATAATAAAGAATAAAGAATAAAACGAATGAATAACAATAGGTCCTTATGTCCCATTGCATAAGGACTCCCTGTGGGAGTCCTTTTGCAATGGGCCATTGCGGGCCCTAATTAGCTAACCTCAATGAACCAAAAAATAGCTTAAAATAAGTATATTCTATCTAATATCAAGTGCACTTTTCTTGGTAGAAAAAAAGAAGAGACCTTTTTGCTCAATATGTTGAAAGATATTCTTAAATTAAGTATAGGGGCGGTATAGCTCGGTTGGTAGAGTGGCCGTGCCATCAACCTGAGGGTTGCAGGTTCAATCCCCGCTTCCGCCATCCTAGTCACTGCCGTTGTGTCCTTGGGCAAGACACTTTACCCACCTGCTCCCAGTGGCACCCACACTGCTTTAAATGTAACTTAGATATTGGGTTTTCACTATGTAAAGCGCTTTGAGTCACTAGAGAAAAGTGCTATATAAATATAATTCACTTCACTTCACAAATGCTAGTGCCATTATCTTTACATAATGATATGCGCTCTGCATCATGATTTTTTTTTTCATGCTTGAAGTAAGAAATTATTACTTTAAAAAAGTAGTTTTATACTTGTGAGTGTTAATGAGACATCTTTGCATCAGTTGATATTTTAGTTTCAAGCATGTTTTTGTCACGATTGGGTCGCAGCTTGCTGCGCGGTTGTTCTTCCAAGGTGCAAAAAGACGGCTCCGGACGAAGGCGTAAAGGTAGGATTGGATTTATTAAGATAAATCACCCAACTACCAACAACACAACAAAAAGGCAAGCGTGCCTAAAACACATGAAGCTCATATTTAGCAGAAGCTATGGCATAGAACATGAACACTTACTTGGTCAGAACGTGACGTAAACAATGAAGCCAGGCCAACTGACTGACAAAGGCAACTTAAATAATGCCTCTGATTAGTGCTCGGGAAGCAGGTGAGCGGGCGAGCACTAATCAGAGATCATTTAGGACCAAAACCCTTAAAACAAGTAAAACACTCTAACATCAAATCTGCTTAGTGAGAAGAATGATCTTATCAGACAGAAAATAAGCAAATATCACCCTTATTTGAGATATTTCATCTTACTTAGATTTCAGTGTTTGCAATGTAATCAGAGCAAAGGGTGGCTATTTTGAAGAAACTAGAATATTGTCAGGTTCAAATACAGGACATCTGTTACACAAGACAAAAGGCAAGGAATCAAACAGAGACAGAATTCAATTTGGACTCAATTGAGGAGAGACGGCTTCAACCTGTAACCTCTTACAGTGTCTTAGCACGCTCTGACGAAGAAGGTTCTCGTCTCCTCTTTTAATACAGATGTTCCATGTTCACGCACCAACATATGTCACAATAGGAATGGGGAGGTATGTAAAACAGTCATTGTTTTTGGTCGCTTTGAAGTCCAAGAAGAGGACTTCTCGGGCTTGGCTCTTCCTGGATCCAGCTGGGGCAGGTGTTGGAGGACAATGGACAACCCCTCCCGTCTCCTGTCCACAGTGACTTCAAGAGGGCAGCGTGTCGTAAATAGCGTTGACCAAATAGTTGGAAGAGAGTTTGTGAATTACTTCAAAGAGAGTTCGTTTAACACTTCAAAGAGAGTTCCTCCAGGAGTTGAGCACATCCTGCCATCTGTCCGTGCTGAAATCACAGTGGCGTTTCACGAGCCTTCATCCTTTTGTTAGGCCTCGAAATACAGCATTCATAATACATTTCTTTTGTGATAACTTACAAACAATTATTCCAACAAATATAAAACATGTTTTCAGTTATTTCACCTTTTTTTCTAACTCCACATGTGTTCATTCATAGTTTTGATGCCTTCAGTGACAATCTACAATGTAAATAGTCGTGAAAATAAAGAAAACACATTGAATGAGGAGAAGGTATGTCTAAACTTTTGACCTGTACTGTATATTGATATTGTTTTACCACTCAGCCCAATGTCAGATGCAAGAACATTGTTGGAATTGATTGAATGTGGCTGCCAATATGGAGGATCATACAGCCTAGATCAAATACTTTGGTTTTCATGAAGGATACTTCATGTACTTCAGTAGAAAGTAGGAAATATCACAGCCATTATTTACAGCAAAGCATATCCAGTTGACTTATGTCTTTTCCCTTGACAATATAGACTTTTTGCTGAAATGTGAGGCCTGTAGTCCCTTTAGAGCAGGGGTGTCAAACTCAAATACAGAGTGGGCCAAAATGTAAAACTGAACAAAGCCGCGGGCCAAGGTTGAACAAATTAACCTTTTAATAGGGACCCAAACAAGTTTTGCATTGAATATTGAACATGCAAGGCTTATATAACTTTATAATGACATGCAAAATCGAGTTTCAAATAATAATAATAATAATAATTACAATACAATTTAAATCAAAATTGAATGCCTCTTTTCTATTTACAGCCTTCTTAGGTAAATATCAACATTAACTTTTTCCACAGTCTAATAAATTTGAAAATAAAATAATACTGAATAAAACAACCATTCAGGACTTTAAACTGCTCAGTTTGCAACACACTGATCTAATCTGATGTGCCCAAGCCAGATACCTACCATCTTTTCTTGGATGCTAGTTCATTAATGTCGGGGCTCAGGCTTTGAGCTGAGGCAACCTTCATTATCGAACGAAGGTGTTCATCAGTCATTATATCTCGTCCACTCGGACCACAGTCTTGGGGGCAGGCCTTAAATGCACTGCCTTTAAGGTACTCTACGAGCTATCATCACATCCGCTTTTCATCCATTCTAACATCGTTCAGACCCAGTCACAAGATATGTGCGGCTTCTGTACGAACACACCAGTGAATGCAACACATACTTCATCAATAGCGATACAGGTTACACTGAGGGTACCAGTATAAAAAACTTTAACACTGTTAGAAATATATGCCACACTGTGAATCCACACCAAACAAGAATGACAAACACATTTCTGTCATATTTGTGTAATCATGTTTTGTTTTGTTTAGTTATTGGACTCTTTAGTTTCTGTTTACGCTCCATTGTTTTTGTTTCCATAGCAACCCATTAGTTTTCACCTGTCATGTCACGTACCTGTTTTGAGTCACGCACCTGTTGTTAATCATGTCTGTGTTATTTAAGCTTTTCATTTTCTATTGTTCGTCCTGGTGTCATATCCTTTCTAACCCTGCTATCCTCTCGTATCAAGCCATGTTCACAGTCCCATGCAACAGTAAGTGTTTTTATTTCGTGTTCACAGTTTCTGCCTTTGAGCAAGTTTTGTTTTCATTCGCCAAGTTTTTTTACCTCCGCTATTGTGCGCGCCTTTTGTTTGCTTCTGTTTTGTAGTTTGTTAGTGTTTAAAATAAATCATGTACCCACTTTCAAGCCATGTCCGATCCAAGTTCACTTGCATCTCGGGAAAACAATCACTCCATAGTCCACGTCCTGACAATTTCGGGAGAACATCCGCACCGTAACACAACATAAACACAACAGAACAAATACCCAGAATCCTTTGCAGCACTAACTCTTCCAGGACGCTACAAAATACATCCCCGCTACCACCAAACCTCCCCCTCACACACACACATCTTGTAGCGTCCCGGAAGAGTTAGTGCTGCAAAGGGTTCTGGGTATTTGTTCTGTTGTGTTTATGTTGTGTTACGGTGCGGATGTTCTCCTGAAATGTGTTTGTCGGCGGGCCAGCTTTAGTGTTAATTTGATATCGCCTCAAGGGCCAAGTGAAATTACACGGTGGGCCAGAGTTTGACACCCATGCTTTAGAGGGATACAAAAGCAATGCCTATGAACACAATTGTACACAATGTATTGGTTATTAATGTAATGTTGAATGATGTTCCGTCAGTGTTAATGCAGAGTAATGTTGGTTGTGACAGTAAATAAGATGATGGGGAACACATATCAGTGTTTGTCGCTCCTGAATAATACACTCCTCCGTGTTGGTGTTATGTTAATGTGTCGCGCCGAGCGGGGATCCATTGACGAGGATAAAAGTGACGAGATTAGCATAATCTGTTCACATGTGAGCCCATGCCTTTGTGCGGCGCAGTCTTGTGTGAAATTGCGCCCGAGATTCATTCGCTCGTTCATCTGTCCACGTCGCTTTGCATCCTAAAGGGGGAGCGAGCGTTGGAAGTTCTCATGGAGCAGCTATCAAAAGGCTGCCATTAATCTGCCTCATCCAGGGAGGATTTCCCATTCCGAGTGAAGAAGATTACGCCTGGACCGCAGTTGGAAGCTTTAATTAAAACAAGGACTGCTGGAAGACCGGACACCTGAGGAATTAGTATTCGAGTAGATATCGAGCATACAGTTCTCACTACAGTATTACCGCAGTTTTTTTTTGACTGCAGCAAAACTGGTTACTTCGTTTCAGGCATTCATAAATATGAACACAAAATAACATATTTTAGAAAACTAGAAGAGAAGCACAGACCTCTGTCAAAAAAGTTCTCAATGCAGATGGGCAGAGGTGGGACCAAGTCATTATTTTGCAAGTCACAAGTAAGTCTCAAGTCTTTGCCCTCAAGTCCGAGTCAAGTCCCGAGTCAAGACAGGCAAGCCCCGAGTCAAGTCCAAAGTCAAGACTGGAAAGTCTCAAGTCAAGTCCTAAGTCCTGCATTTTGAGTTTCGAGTCCTTTCAAGTCCTTTTAACCACAGACTAATATATTAACACAGATTGTGTATGCTTTTCAAACGCTGTATTTATTTATTAAAACAAGTGCATTTTAAATTGCAGGAAAGAAAATTGTGCTGACATTGCACTTTATAATAGCACTATTAACCAGTCATTTTAAACATTAACTCATTCCTTTACAGAACAAACACATTGAAAAATAAAGTGCAAATGTACTTATTTGTACAAAAGTGAAAAAACATGACATATACGTGAACATAACAAAAAAGTTGTACTTTTTATATGTCAGGGCCCTATGCTGCATTGCATTTGCAAAAGACCAAATTAGCCAAGAGTCTGTCAGTCATTTGTGCACGATGGGGGCGTAGTATGATGCCACCATGGCTGAAAACTCGCTCCACTGGAGCACTGGAGGCAGGCACTGCCAAGACTCTCATGGCCACTCGGAACAGTGAAGGAAGAGTCTTCATGTTCAATGCCCAGAACAAAAGGGGGGAGAGAGTTGTTTTGGGTTGGTGCACTACTTGTAAGTGTATCTTGTGTTTTTTATGTTGATTTAATTAAAAAAAGAAAAAAAAAAAAAAATTCTTGTGCGGCCCGATACCAATCGATCCACGGACTAGTACCGGGCCGCGGCCCGGTGGTTGGGGACCACTGAGGCAAACAACCAACAGTATGTCAGAAAGCTAGCTAAAACGGTACACATATTCATAATATAATATACATTTTAACTGACCTTTATTTTACTATTTTTGTCTTTTTTTAGGTGGCTAAAATACGCGGTGCTGCTGACCGCCGTCTAACGTTACGTGTGATATATTGACTAACGTAACCCTGCTTAAAAAAATCACTGAACAAAAAGTATGAATAAGGTAGTGAACTGCAACAGATTCCCGTGTTTGCAATAACGTTATAACGTTAGCAGTGAGTTTACAGCCTCACTGATTTAACTACACAGCAAATAAAAGTCACGTTACTTAGCCAATAAACGTTATCTTACATTCAAAACTTACCGTTCTTTGTGCAACTTCAAATGCCGGACGAAGTTGGAAGTTGTTGCCTCTCCATCAGTCATTTTCGAACCGCATGTGTTGCATACTGCAAACCGTTTTGTGTTGACCACCTCGTAATTTTTATACCCAAACGAAATTATTTTAGGTATCATTTTTTGTTCACTGGCGTGTGGTTTGGACATGTCTTCTTCGTTGGTTGTCCTGCAATTTGATTGGATGAATGCTGTGTGATGAAAACAAAGTAGATCTAATTTGATTGGCTGTTGTACTGAGAGCACACCAGCTGACACACGCAACGCTGATAGACAAGTACACAATGAAAAATACGCAGCGCTCCCGAATAACTTTTTCATCTTTGGGTTTTGGGGAAAGTAGCAAGTCATGTCAAGTCATGTCAATTCAAAAGGCTCAAGTCCAAGTGAAGTCACAAGTCATTGATGTTAAAGTCTAAGTCGAGTTGCAAGTGTTTCTACATTTTGTCAAGTCGAGTCTAAAGTCATCAAATTCATGACTCGAGTCTGACTCGAGTCCAAGTCATGTGACTCGAGTCCACACCTCTGCAGATGGGCATCCGGATCATCCCCTAAATATAAATTCAATCCATACCGATATAAACAATATGTTTGCTTTAATAGAGCTTAAAATAAAAATCCATCCATCCATCTTCTTCCACTTATCCGAGGTCGGGTCGCGGGGGCAGCAGCCTAAGCAGGGAAGCCCAGACTTCCCTCTACCCAGCCACTTGGTCCAGTTCCTCCCGGGGGATCCCGAGGCGTTCCCAGGCCAGCCGGGAGACATAGTCTTCCCAACGTGTCCTGGGTCTTCCCTGTGGCCTCCTACCGGTCGGACGTGCCCGAAACACCTCCCGTTCGGGTGGCATCCTGACCAGATGCTCGAACCACTTCATCTGGCTCCTCTCGATGTGGAGGAGCAGCGGCTTTACTTTGAGCTCCTCTCGGATGACAGAGCTTCTCACCCTATCTCTAAGGGAAAGCCCCACCACCCGGTGGAGGAAACTCCGCTTGTACCCGTGATCTTGTCCTTTCGGTCATAACCCAAAGCTCATGACCATAGGTGAGGATGGGAACGTAGATCGACCGGTAAATTGAGAGCTTTGCCTTCCGGCTCAGCTCCTTCTTCACCACAACGGATCGATATAGCGTCCGCATTACTGAAGACGCCGCACCGATCTCACGATCCACTCTTCCCTCACTCGTGAACAAGATTCCGAGGTACTTGAACTCCTCCACCTGGGGAAAGATCTCATCCCCAATGGATGGCACTCCACCCTTTTCCGGGCGAGAACCATGGACTCGGACTTGGAGGTGCTGATTCCCATCCCAGTCGCTTCACACTCGGCTAAATATTAAATATACTAATAATATTGATGTATCACCCAGCCTGATACCACATTAGTCAGATTGTAGTGACTTCTACTGAAGGCTGGTTAACCTTTGAACAGTTCGAACCACGTCATTCTTCGGCGGACCACTAGATAGAGCCCACGCACCACAAGTACCACGGTTTGAGAATCACCCGCAGGGAACATATGCATTTGCATTAGCCAACAAAATCTGTCAAAATTGAAAGAAGAAATACATTTAGACCAGGTGTGTCAAACGTACGGCCCGCAGGCCAGTTCAGGCCGCCTTACAGGTTTTTCCCGGCCCGCGGGATGAGTTTGCCAAGTGAAAAAATTAGCCGAAATTTTTGAACGAAACTGCTGCTGTAAATGTGTCCACTAGATGTCGCAATAGCAATTATTTGTATCTTTGTAGATGATGCTACACATGTAAAAAAAACAAAAAAAACACATGATGTTAGTGCACCAGTCGAGGAAAATGAGCAAACTACATAAATAACATCCTGTAATTTGATTTTGATATTATTTTTTTATCTTGACGGATTGAAAATTAAATTAAAATTATTATTATAAAAATGTATTCAGACAAATAAAGGTAGAATACTATTAACATGTACAATAAGTCTAAAAAAACCCAACAACATTATGATTTGTACATTTTCACAATGTGCTTGTTCTATTTTCAGACAAAGAAAACAATCTGAAGTTGTCTTTATTTTTAAGTTATCGTGCTGTGATTTTACCAGTCCGGCCCACTTGGGAGTAGATTTTTCTCCATGTGGCCCCCGATCTAAAGGAGTTTGACACCCCTGATTTAGACTTTTTTTTTTTTTTTTTTTTTTTCAGTTTTTCGCAGGCCACATAAATGGCGTGGTGGGCCAGCTAAAAAGTTGTGGTGGGTGATGTAAAATTGTGTAATTATTCGGCGGTCCACAATAAAATGATGGGGAAGTCCATGGTAAAATTATGTGGCGGGCCACAATGGAATTATTTGGCTGGCCAAGTTAAAAAGATATGAATGGCCACATAAATGTTGGGGCGGACCACATACAATAATACGGCAGGCCACATTAGAGTTATGTGGCTGGCCACAATAAAATAATGTGGCTGGCCAGCTTTAAAAAAAAAGCGGGCCAAATTTGGCCCCCGCGCCTGGAGTTTAACACCTGTGACTTAAACTATTTTGGTCGGAGTTACGAGTTGCAACAATAAAACGATCTGGAGGGCCATTTTTTTTGTTTATTGTTTGTTTTTTGAGTATGTCATAGTCAGTTCCATATCATAAATGTAGTACATAATACACATACTGTGGAAGGGGATTGTGATCAGCGTACTGCAGGAGTAAAGGTCAACACCTCTGTCCATGGTGCTGAAAACAGAGCGCCATCAGACGGGGGCGTGGCATGTGCTGACGGCGAGACACAGCTGGCAGATGATTCGTTTGCACAGGTGGTACGTGTTAAACTAATTATCTGTTGTCTTTAACAGTGAGTGGCCGGGTGCAGGAGGAGGAGGAGGATTGGAGCGACTGAAAAGTCAACAAAAGTACATATTGGAGAACTGCAAAAACCATATTAATCCCTGTCAACTCTGCGCAACTGGCTTCCAGTGTGAATCTGTGGGACTGTAAGTAGAAAAAGCTTACACATACTTATATCCAGAGAGAGATATGTAAGTTAAAGTTAAGTTAAAGTCCCAACGATAGTGACACACACACTAGGTGTGGTGAAATTATTGTATTATTTTAAAATGACGTCCATCCATCCATTTTCTACCGCTTATTCCCTTTTGGGGTCGCGGGGGGCGCTGGAGCCTATCTCAGCTACAATCGGGCGGAAGGCGGGGTACACCCTGGACAAGTCGCCACCTCATCGCATTAAAATGATGTGACAACATTAAAAAAAAAAGTCGCGGTTTAGAATAAAATGATGTGGCTGGCCACATAAACGTTGCGGCAGACCACATAACATGATGTGGCGGGTCACATAAAATGACGTGGCAGGCAACGTTCCCTCTAAGGTGCGCGCCTGTGCAATTGTGCACTGCTCAAGCGTCCTCTGCGCACGGCAAATCTATGCCACGCACAAAATCAAATAAAAAAATAAGCGCATAACAATTTTCGACACACTGACACGACAGAGAAAACAGTTTTCGTCTTAATTGTTCAAATATTGTAACGTCTGTCGAGACGCTTTGAGGACATGACTTCTATCCATCACTTTACTGAGCAAAACTCTTTATTGTCGGCCATAAACACATCACCAAAACATTTGTAAAAAAATGATATCTAGCAAAAGTGGTAATTTTCTGCAGTACAAACCAGACCAAAAGCAACTTTGTTATATCAACAGCAGCCGCTCGCTCTTTCTCACTTGCGCCAACACATGCACATATGGCACTTAGCCAGTGATGCGTTTACAGCCACACAAAAAGTCGGACAACTCCAACACTACACATAAAGTGTCATTCCAGGTCGTTACACTATGATTTACCAATCAAATGTGTGCTTATTCTAGTGTCATTTATTAGGAATCTTAATTTATAAATATTAATCATGAAATGCTGTTAGTATATTAAATAAATACTAATACAAATATATGTTTTACAAACAGGAAGTTGCAGGAATGTACACATGATCCCCTGCTTACATCTCATTGTGCAACATGTGAATGTTTTAATGGGAACTAAATGCAATGTGTCTGAAAGGGGTACAAACTATTTCCAAAGCAGGACCTCCACCCAGACAAACAATACAAGTACACAGTTCATGAAAAACAATATTTTTTGTTATTGTCATTGTAAGTGGGCCTAAACACTTATATTAGAAAATAACCTCATGGAAATGACTGCTGTCATTTGATTATAATAATAAGAGAATGTTGTCTGTCTATCTGTGTTGGCCCTGCGATGAGGTGGGGACTTGTCCAGGGTGTACCCCGCCTTCCGCCCGAATGCAGCTGAGATAGGCTCCAGCACCCCCCGCGACCCCGAAAGGGACAAGCGGTAGAAAATGGATGGATGGATGGAGATTGAACTTGTTATTTAGTCAGGTTTGGGACAGGTGTGCTGCTGGTGTAGCCACAGTGTGCACGTCTGATGTTGCTCACATGAGCTCCACTGAATGCTCAGGGACTTTTTACGTTTGCTCACACACATGAAAAATTAGAGGGAACATTGGTGGCAGGCCACTTGAAAGGAAATAGCGGTTCACAATAAAATGATGTGGCAGGCCACATTGAAATAAAGTGACAGTTCACCGTAAAATGAGGTGGTGGACCACGTTAAATTATGTAGCGTTTCAAGTTTGGCCCCCGAGCCTAAAGTTTAATACCTGTGACTTAAACTATTTCGTTCGGAGTTAGAGTAGCTCGACGGCTGCTATGTTTCTGAGTGTGGCGACAACTATATCAGTCTCAGGTTACAGCTGAGTGTACATTACAAGGGTGTTTTTGTCCTCAACACCAGCAGATGAGATGTGTTGCGGGTGTATGGCATGTCCGAGCTCGCATTAGCTTCCCAGTTTGTTCGCAGACTTTGCAGGTGTTTCAAGTGGCAGTTGCAACATTGTTAGTATGGGAGGGGACGAATGAGTGGTCCCTGACACATGACTTGCACAGACAAACATCCCTCCTTCTCACGATGACAGCATTTCACTCACATTATGTCGTTTTCCATAATATTCCGTTTCCATTTGCCAATTTTGTGTCTCCGTTTGCACCATTAAGGTGCACATCATAGGGTCCTACTTGTGTATGATCACAACTCCATGTACTCTAAACTGATAAATCAAAGAAGAAACATACCATCCAAACAACACACACACTTCTGAACCGTGCCAGGTCAACCAAATGGTTTGGATTTTTTCATAAACTGTTCCATCCTTAATATATATACTGTACATGCTGGTGTACAGTCAGTAATACAAGCTTGAATGATGGCCACATCTTCAAACTCTGTTGGACTTAACTGCACTCTAGTAGAGGGACACTTCACACCACATTAATAGTGTGTGTGTGTGTGTGTGTGTGTGTGTGTGTGTGTGTGTGTGTGTGTGTGTGTGTGTGTGTGTGTGTGTGTGTGTGTGTGTGTGTGTGTGTGTTCTTGTATTTCTGCCCTTCTGAGACATCAACAAGGAAAAGTGCCTTCCGTATGAGGACCGGTGAACAAGTTAGGACCGAAATCATGGTCCCAATACGGAAAATCATTGCATCTAAATAATAGAGAATGTCTCATTTGCACCCTTAGTGGTGATAACTATCAAAATTAGGGTGGTCCCAAGAAGGAGGGATTTTTCACATTTTTAAAAGTGCTCCCCCTCTGGTCAACATATGAAATAACAAGTGTGTGTAAAAAAAATTGGAGTGCTCCCCCTCTGGCCAACATATGTAATAACAAGTATGTGTAAGAAATTGAAATGCGCCCCCTTTGGCCAAAATTAATTAAAAAACTAATATACATATGTATATAGAGACATACTGTAATAACTTAAAGTAAATAATAATGATTAAAAACCAATTACGAACAACAAATTTAAAAAAATTATCTTTTTCTCACAATGTGTCGACTTTTTTCTTATACATGGTCATTGGTATATATTGTATATATGTTATAGACATAATATAATATATCTGTATATATATTATTCTGTAAACATATGTATATATTCGTATATATGTTAGATTTTTTTATCGCTATATTAGTGTATTTAAACCTGCATTGTCCTTTCCATCCTTACACTTTCCATCATTGTAACTGAGCTACTGTGTTGAACAATTTCCCTTGTGGATCATTAAAGTTTGTCTAAGTCTAAGTCTATAAAATTGAGAAACATTTCTCACATTCTTTCTGTTTCTGTAATATTGCTATATTTTCTCGTAAAATTAATACTTTTTTTTAATGTAAAATGATTACTTTTTAATGCAAAATGGTGACATTTGTCAGATAAAATTCTGACTTTTATCACAATACTGCCAATTTTTTTGGTTGTTCATGTAAAATAGTGACATTTTTGGAGTAAGATTATGGCTTGTCATAATTTTGCCAAGTAAAATTGCGATTATTATTATAGTATTGCCAACATTTTTAAGTTTTCTTATAAAATGTTGACTTTTGTCAACTCTTTTCATAAAATTACAAAAAATGTTAAGCTTTTCTTGTAAAATTGCGACTGTTATTGAGTAAAATTCCAACTTATATTGCACAAATGTCCAGTTTTTCTTGTAACATTTTGACTTGCGTTGAGTAAAATGACGACTTTTATCAAAATACTGCCAAAATTCAAAGTTTTTCTTGTGAAATTTTGACCTTTTTCTTGTAAATGGGACCCATTACCTCCCTGCTTGGCACTCAGCATTAAGGGTTGGAATTGGGGGTTGAATCACCAAAAAGGATTCCCGGGCGCAGCCACCGCTGCTGCCCACTGCTCCCCTCACCTCCCAGGGGGCGATCAAGGGTGATGGGTCAAATGCAGAGAATAATTTCGCCACACCTAGTGTGTGTGTGACAATCATTGGTACTTTAACTTAACTTTTAAAGGCCTACTGAAATGCGATTTTCTTATTTAAACGGGGATAGCAGGTCCATTCTATGTGTCATACTTGATCATTTCGCGATATTGCCATATGTTTGCTGAAAGGATTTAGTAGAGAACATCAACGATAAAGTTCGCAACTTTTGGTCGCTGATAAAAAAGCCTTGCCTGTACCGGAAGTAGCAGACGATATGCGCGTGACGTCACAGGTTGTGGAGCTCCTCACATCTGCACATTGTTTACAATCATGGCCACCAGCAGCGAGAGCGATTCGGACCGAGAAAGCGACGATTTCCCCCTTAATTTGAGCGAGGATGAAAGATTTGTGGATGAGGAAAGTGAGAGTGAAGGACTAGAGGGCAGTGGGAGCGATTCAGATAGGGAAGATGCTGTGAGAGGCGGGTGGGACCTGATATTCAGCTGGGAATGACTAAAACAGTAAATAAACACAAGACATATATATACTCTATTAGCCACAACACAACCAGGCTTATATTTAATATGCCACAAATTAATCCCGCATAACAAACACCTTCCCCCTCCCGTCCATACAACCCGCCAATACAACTCAAACACCTGCACAACACACTCAATCCCACAGCCCAAAGTACCGTTCACCTCCCCAAAGTTCATACAGTACATATATTTCCCCAAAGTCCCCAAAGTTACGTACGTGACATGCACATAGCGGCACGCACGTACGGGCAAGCGATCAAATGTCTGGAAGCCGCAGCTGCATGCGCACTCACGGTACCGTGTCTGCGTATCCAACTCAAAGTCCTCCTGGTAAGAGTCTCTGTTGTCCCAGTTCTCCACAGGCCAATGGTAAAGCTTGACTGTCATCTTTCGGGAATGTAAACAATGAAACACCGGCTGTGTTATCCGGCACACCAGTCAGGGGGTGCATTCTACGGCGGGGGTGCGTTATCCGGCACAACACCTGCCGCAATACACCGCTTCCCACCTACAGCTTTCTTCTTTGCTGTCTCCATTGTTCATTGAACAAATTGCAAAAGATTCACCAACACAGATGTCTAGAATACTGTGGAATTTTGCAATGAAAACAGACGACTTAATAGCTGGCCACCATGCTGTCCCAAAATGTCCTCTACAATCCGTGACGTCACGCGCAGGCGTCATCATACCGAGACGTTTTCAGCAGGATATTTCGCACGAAATTTAAAATTGCACTTTAGTAAGCTAACCCGGCCGTATTGGCATGTGTTGCAATGTTAAGATTTCATCATTATATATAAACTATCAGACTGCGTGGTTGGTAGTAGTGGGTTTCAGTAGGCCTTTAAAACTCCAATTTTTATATTTGCATAGTATGTATACATTATTAATGTTGTAAACACAAATCTTTATATATCTAGGAAGGGTGGTCCTAAAGAGGTAGGCATTTTCCGGAGGTCTTAAAAAGGTAACAAATACAAGAATGTGTGCGTGTGTTTCAGAATTCAGACATTCTACACTTCGCATGCACCAGCTTTGATCTGCTCCGAGAGTTTGTACGTTTAATCTCTTTTTTCCCCCGTAGGGTGGGAAACTACTGAGGCAATTGTTCTGTTCAAAGACTGCCGTGCAGGACGAGGACACCACAGCAGGTTTTGCTCGTGAGGACAATTCTACAAGGGGACATTAAAAATCCACATGATCATCAGGAGGATGATTGACGGCTGACAGCAGCTCCGTGGAATTAAAGCGTTGATCCCGGAGTGTCAGCCATGCTTGTGTGAATGTGAAGGAAAATCCCCTCACGTCTTATTAGAATCCTGGAAAGCTAAGCTCCTCTGGCTATGCATGTCCCTAATAGACGACTGCAAAATGTTAATTCTTTATCAAATAATTAAGGGGTAACCATCACTCCTGACAGAAGGACTACTTCCTTGGCAGTTTTGGGACACTTTCACAATAAGGCTGAGGATTTTAAGGGTCCCTTTTCCATATGAATTATCCACAAAGTACCAATCTAGTCTTGTCTTAAAAAGTCCAAGTTCTCTAACTGCTCTAGGAAAGACTTAACCCCTAAAGGTTCTAGCATACTTGCCAACCCTCCCGAATTTTCCGGGAGACTCCCGAAATTCAGCACCTCACCCGAAAACCTCCCGGGACAAATATTCTCCCGAAAATCTCCCGATTTTCAGCCGGAGCCGGAGACCACGCCCCCTCCAGCTCCATGCGGACCTGAGTGAGGACAGCCTTTTTTCACGACGGGAGGACAACAGGGTGACAAGAACTAAATCATCCAGACTAGAGATAAATTGTATTATTATGTTTATCTTACCTAAAAATAAATATATTTATTGATGTAAAAAAAAAACATATAAATGTTTACTATATTTTGCTAAAAATATCAACATTTATTGTATTTTTTCTGACTCCTTATTACATCCAGCCATAGAATTATACTGGTACATTAAAATAAACATATTTGAAATAAATCATTTTAAATTATCATAATAATTCATTTAAAATGACCATATTTAATTATTAAAATAATTGCTTGTTTATCAACAACTTTAGCATTTTATTTATTACATTTTGAAGCTCTCAGAAGCCAAGTTATGTTATATTCATGTTATATTTATGCAAGTTTGAAGTATCAATTATCTAAACACAGTTTTGTTTGCATATTTTCAGGATGTATATATATATATATATATATATATATATATATATATATATATATATATATATATATATATATATATATATATATATGTATATGTATGAAATACTTGACTTCAAATCAAATCAAATCAACTTTATTTATAGAGCACATTTAAAATTGACCACAGGGGTAGCCAAAGTGCTGTACAATGAGCAGGTTAAAAGATAAAACGAGTACCGAGCAAACACAACACAACACAAACAGAACACGATAAAAAATAAATAATTAAAATAGAATTAATAAAAACATAAAAACATAAAAACAGGATCACAGCAGGTGTATTATGGGGCGCCATTGCAGGATGGATATCACTCAGTGTTAAAAGCCATGGAATAAAAGTATGTTTTTAAGAGAGATTTAAAAACAGGAAGAGAGGAGGCTTGTCTAACACTCAGGGGTAGGTCGTTCCAGAGCTTGGGAGCAGCAACGGCGAAAGCTCTGTCACCTCTAAGCTTCAGCCTTGTGTCAGGGACCGTCAACAGCAGCTGATCGGCTGATCTTAAGGATCGGGTGGGGCAGTAAGGCTGAAGGAGGTCGGAGAGATAGGTTGGCGCGAGGTTGTTTAGACATTTAAAAACAAATAAAAGGAGTTTAAAATGTATTCGGTAACGCACAGGGAGCCAGTGAAGGGACGCTAAAATAGGGGTGATGTGCTCACGTCTGCGGGTCTGTGTTAGCAGACGAGCAGCAGAGTTCTGCACGAGCTGCAGGCGGGCGAGGGAGGCCTGGCTAATGCCAACATACAGGGCATTACAATAATCAAGACGAGTCGAGATAAAAGCGTGGATTAATTTCTCAAGATCATGTCTTGATAGAAGCGGTTTCACTTTCGCTATTTGGCGTAATTGATAAAAGCTTTTTTGAACGACGCTGCTGATTTGTTTTTCGAATTTAAAATCTGAGTCAAACTTTACCCCCAGGTTTGTGACACAGTCGCTGAGATACGGGGTCAGAGTGCCGAGGTCAACGTTGGGGGAGGGAGAGCGACTTGGACCGAACAACATAACTTCTGTTTTATCTTCATTCAGGCTCAGGAAGTTAGCTGAAAGCCAGACTTTGATGTCGTGCAGGCAGTCAATAAGACGTTGAACCGTGTTATTTTGTGCCATGGGAAAATAAATCTGGCAATCATCGGCATAAAAATGAAATGCAATACTGTACTTCCTAAAAATAGAACCAAGGGGGAGAAGGTAAAGCGCAAATAAAATTGGGGCAAGGATTGAGCCCTGGGGGACCCCATGTGGTAAAGGAGCTGTGGACGACATAAAACTGTCTACTTTTACACAAAAACTCCTGTTGGTTAGGTACGACCGGAACCAGTTGAGGGCGGCGCCCTTAATGCCCACACAGTTCTCAAGACGAGTGATTAAGGTGGCGTGGTCGACGGTGTCGAACGCAGCAGACAGATCTAAAAGCACCAGGACAACATATTTACCAGAATCAGTGGACAGGAGGATATCGTTAAAAACTTTTAGAAGCGCTGACTCTGTGCTGTGGAGGGCTTTAAAACCGGACTTGGTAAATTCTAGCTGTCAATATACTCCTCCCCTCTTAACCACGCCCCCAACCACGCCCCCACCCCCACCCCCCACCTCCCGAAATCGGAGGTCTCAAGGTTGGCAAGTATGGGTTCTAGGACTAAACTAACTAGGACTAATCCTTAAAGGTTTGGGCTCTGCCAAAAAGGACTTAGAATAGAATAGAATAGAAAGTACTTTATTGATCCCTGGGGGAAATTCAGCACCACAGTTCGCTCACAATAGACAATAAATACTATACAGCATTCATTATTCACATGTGAATAATATAAATATATTCTACATTGAAGTGCAGTCAAGAAGGAACATATGCATTATACAGTCTGACGGCTATCGGTATGTCGGACTTACTTGTAAAGATCCTGGTGTGCCCAAAAGTTCTAAAATGTGCCCAAAGAGTCCAGAGTTGGGTACATTCCGGACCTTCACCAACCACTCTAATTATCTCATCTTGAGATTTTTACGTACTGTCCCAGTTTTTAATGGTGGGGTAAAAACTTCATATCCAGCGTTTGTGAAATAATGACAGACGACCAAAAGTCCGACTGAGCCTTTGGGCAAACAACACATAAGTCTCGTTTTGTAGTACAAAGAAACCCTGAAGTCAATAACACACAATTACACACACAATTACACACTTATATAAACTGTCAAGTCTGACAAGTTGCTGACGAAAAGAGCTTAAAGCTAAACATAAAACATTCATCTCAAACAAACAGAAAAGTTAAGTTAAAGTACCAATGATTGTCACAAACACTCTAGGTGTGGCAAAATTATTCTCTGCATTTGACCCATCACCCTTGATCACCCCCTGGGAAGTGAGGGGAGCAGTGAGCAGCAGCGGGGGCCGCGCCCGGGAATCATTTTTGGTGATTTAACCCCCCATTCCAACCCTTGATGCTGAGTGCCAAGCAGGGAGGTAATGGGTCCCATTTTTATAGTCTTTGGTATGACTCAGCCAGGGTTTGAACTCACGACCTACCAATCTAGAGGTCTGAAGCTAAAGTCATAGAGAAGTTTTTTAAGCGCAACAGTTATGACGAAAAAAATATTAATCTTATTGACAGTTTATTTAAGAACCATATTAATTATTAAATTGGTTTATTTTAGCACAACATAATTGTATATTAATGTATTTTTCGTCAGTTACTCATGAGTCCCGTCTTATGCAGTATACCATATTTTTCAGACAATAGGGCTGTTAGAATAATTATGTGTAAGTTATCACACAACTCTTATGCTTAAAGTCCGCTGCTATAGTGATTAGCTATTGTGCTCAAGCTGTACTTTTTCCATATGTGCAAAGACAAAACTTCTTGTCTGAGGGGTGGCCTCAGCCGCAGATGTTATCTTTGTTTTAGCCCGCTAACAGCCAAGGACTTCAAGGACCTCAACGAAGATAAGATGACAGCACGCAGACGAAGCGGAGACAAGGCAATCACAAGGCCCCAGCACATTCTGTCACGTACTGTGCGTACTGGAAGCTGCTTTGCATGAAATGTGTGGCCACTCCTTTTAGAGGCGGCCTCAGTGATGTAACCAGGGACTTCCCAAATAAATAGAGGAGCGCGTGGGACTGTTAGCTCAGAGCGTGGTGGGAGATTGTAACTGAGCGTGCAATCCCAAACGTCTCTCCTCATAGAGCCAAATTGAACTCTGTCTCTGCATGATTCCTTGCTTCTTGTCTGTTTAATAGATGTCATCAGTGTTTGAACCTTTGAACCTGACAAGGGCGCACTGCTGAGAAGCGGGTCTATTCAGGTCTATTTTCAAACAAAAGGCGCACTGGATTATAAGGCGCATGAAAGGGGTCATATTAGGATTTATTTTCTAAATTTAAAAGACTTCCTTGTGGTCTACATAACATGTAATGGTAGTCCTTTGGTTAAAATGTTGCATAGATTATGTTTTATAGATCATCTTTAAGTCGCTTTGTAAACCTCGCTTCAGGATGCGCCGTTTTGTGGGCGGGTCTTATTTACGTGGCTCACCTTCGGCAGCGTCTTCTCCCCGTCATCTTTGTTGTAGCGGTGTAGCGTGCAAGGACGGGAGTGGAAGAAGTGTCGAAAGTTGCAGCTAACTGTTTTAATGACATTCAGACTTTACTTCAATCAACAACGGAGCAGCATCTCCTCATCCGTAGCTCACTAGTGCAACAACAACACAGGAAATGTGTCCCGTGAAAAAACGTCCGACCGGAACTCTCCTATAACTAAAGTTCCGTGGGTGAATTATGTAAACCCACCACACGGGTATGTTTTAGCGCTTCCATAGCAAGTTTACTGACAGATATAAGTAAGAACTTTACGCTACCATAACCAACCATGCATGACTATAGCTCTTGTCTCAAAGTACTGTCACATCACGCCGTGACTTATTTGGGTTTTTTTGGTGTCTTCCTGTGTGTAGTGTTTTAGTTCTTGTCTTGCGCTCTTATTTTGGTGGCTTTTCCTGTTTTGTTGGTATTTTCCTGTAGAAGTTTCATGTCTTCTGTATGTTTTGTTTTAGCAAACAAGGCTTTTTAAGTTGTCGCTATCCTTCTTTGCGGGGACATTGTTGATTGTCATGTCATGTTCGGATGTACTTTGTGGACGCCGTCTTTGCTCCACAGTAAGTCTTTGCTGTCGTCCAGCATTCTGTTTTTGTTTACTTTGCAACCAGTTCAGTTTTAGTTTGGTTCCGCATAGCCTTCCCTAAGCTTCAATGCCTTTTCTTAGCGGCACTCGCCTTTTGTTTGTTTTTGGTTTAAGCATTAGTTACCTTTTTACCTGCACACTGTCGTCTGCATATTGTGATCACAACAAACCATGATTCCGACATCTACAAAGCAATTATCTACCGGCTGCCACCTACTGATATGGAAGAGTATTACACGGTTACTCTGCCGAGCTCTAGACAGCACAGACACTCAACAACACATCATTTGCAGACTATAATTACTTGTGTGCAAAAAATATTTTTAACCCAAGTAGGTGAAATGACATCATTTCCCACGGCACACCAGACTGTATCTCACAGTGGTTGAAAAACACTGCCTTAAACGATGGTTTAGTGTGGCTGAAACAAGGCTTAGGCCAAATAATTATTTGTTTAAGGGGTTATCCAGCTTAGTGTAGACATAGCCTCAGATTTAAGTCAAATCCGAGCTTTTTAATCATGTAATTGTTCACATTCACAAAAAAATGCGATGGTCAAATGTGAACGCAATGTGACCCGCATGCAGACATGACGTCACCCGTAAACATGGCTCCAGTACTAATAAGTGTCAGTCCTGGCGCATATGTGGCAATTTCAAGGTAATTCTGCAATCAAATTCCACATTTTCTGAAAGTAAAAGGTAAATAAGGTAGAGGGCAAGCATTTTGGCTCTCGCAATTTGTGGGACATTTGCTTCCACGTCTGCACCGAAGAGCATGTGGGCGAGCAGTGGGAGACAGGAGTGGTGGAACATTGACGTGAGTTCCTAAAATAATATTTCCGCCCGTTTGTCAACTATTTAGTTCGTAACCTCCTATTTTAGAGTTTAGAGTTTATTTATCTAAAATAGGGACAATACATGTTAATGCAGTGTTTTCAACCACTGTGCTGCGACACACTAGTGTGCCGTGAGATACAGTCTGTTGTGCCGTGGGAGATTATCTAATTTCACCTATTTGGGTTAAAAATATTTTTTGCAAAGCAGTAATTATTGTCTGCAAATGATGTGTTGTTGTTGAGTGTCGGTGCTGTTTAGAGCTCGGCAGAGTAACCGTGTAATACTCTTCCATACCAGTAGGTGGCAGCCGGTAGCTAATTGCTTTGTAGATGTCGGAAACAGCGGGAGGCAGTGTGCAGGTAAAAAGGTATCTAATGCTTAAACCAAAAATAAACAAAAGGTGAGTGCCCCTAAGAAAAGGCACTGAAGCTTTGTGAAGGCTATGCAGAACGAAACTAAAACTGAACTGGCTACAAAGTAAACAAAAACAGAATGCTGGACGACAGCAAAGACTTACTGTGGAGCAAAGACGGCGTCCACAAAGTACATCCGAACATGACATGACAATCAACAATGTCCCCACACAAGGATAAAAACAACTCTATTTTTAACCAAAGTAAGACAAAGAACACAATTTTAAAGTTGTCTTTGTTTTTAAGTTATTATGCCATGATTTTACCAGTCCGACCTGCGCGGGAACAATTTTTCCTCCATGCGGCCCCTGAGCTAAAATGAGTTTGACACCCCTGCATTAAACAGTCTAAATTTTAGCATCAAGGCTAACATACTTAAAATAAACGATTTCTGCACCTCTCAGGCATGTTTAAAATTTCAAAAAAAAATACCACAATAAAGTAGAACCTTGATTAACATGGTTCGCAAAATCAAAGAGTTCGTTTCGTGAAGCAATTGTCTCCATAAGAAACAATGAAAATATGAATAATAGGTTGCAGCCTTGACAAAAGTCCATATTTTAGTGAAGGTGTGTACATTTAGAACACAATATAAAGTGTTATACAGTATTGTATATCAAACACACATAACATGGAGGTGATGGATCAACTGTATCTTGATTAACAAGCCAAAACAACAACAATGACAAGCTAAACTGTTGCTGCACTGCCAACGCACACACGTCCCTTTGTGCCCTCACAAACAATAAGAAATCACAAAAGTATTTAACAACATTTTAAAAAGTAAAATCCACCGACAGTATTTTAACATCCGCAAGGAGGAGCTGATGAGAAAGGAAGGTGCAGACAGAGAGAGAACGGGGGACGTAAAAGACATGCTGCTGAATGAGATTAGCTCTTCTCATCCGCCAAGAAATAAGTCTGCTCTGACATTTTTTTTTTCAGAAAAGTCCGGTCTTATCACAGTTAAAATTTGCTGTGGTACAAAGCCTGCTTTGATGATTCTTTCATTCTTGTAATGTACTCCTTGCAAATAGTCTTTTTGACAGCGATTGAGAAGTGACTAGAAGCATCCTGGGCCTACTGCAGGTGACATGGAGGGCTCTGCCTCCCCAAAAATGCTGCGCCCTGCTTTTTGCCTGCAGGCTTGACACAAAATGAATGACTGAATGCAGCGTTTGGACATAGAAACATGAGGCCCTTTTTCCTCCGTAGATTTAGTTCTTATAGTAACCTTTCGGTGTTCCTTCGAGCTAGGTGAGACTTTTCCAAGTGACCAGGAACCTTTTCAGAGGCGGGCTGTGCTGTCGAACGCTGATTGGTTGAACACAGTTGGGTGGGTTCTTGAAACTTCTCTTTCAAACCCACGACCGCCACTGGAATATACGCGGCGACTTGTTTATTTCTTATTTCTTATGTACTTCTATTACAACCAACTTGACGATGGAAAAAGAAGAACAAAAGGAGCTTTCAAAATGCAGGAACGTTTGTGGGGCAGCTTTGTACTGAAGAACGCTGATCAGTGGAAGTATTTTGGAGTGTTTTTACTCAGTCGTAGTCTTTAAACTGTATGCAGTTTACAGTTTATTATTTTTACCAACTTTACCGGACTCTTTTAATTGTATTTACGGAGAATTTTGAAGCCGGCCTTCGAAGCAACGACCTCAGCTGCTAACGACTCTGAGAACATACAAACCCTTTATTTATTCAATCACAAATATTGAAATTCAACGATTTGGTGCATTTGCAAACAGCTAAAATGATGTACATAGCAAACTGTAACCTGCTACCCAGAAATGTACAACAATTCTTCTCAACAAAAGAGGAGAAAAATAACCTTCGAGGAAAATCTCATTTGAAACATTTGTATGCTTGTACAACACTTAAAACCTTTAGCATATCAGTATGTGGAATTCAATTAAGTAAAGGAATCAAACAAAGCACCAATATGATTCAGTTTAAGAGACTGTTCAAACTACAAGTGTTCACAAAGTACACAGAACAATTTATTATGATACATCTTGAACCCTTTTTTTTTAAATTGAGACAAAGCTTCTTTATGTGTAGAGATGCTTTTTTGCCAATATCCGATATTCCGATATTGTCCAACTCTTAATTACCGATTCCGATATCAACCGATACCGATACATACAGTCGTGGAATTAGCACGTTATTATGCCTAATTTTGTGGTGATGCCCCGCTGGATGCATTAAACAAAGTAACAAGGTTTTCCACAATAAATCCATAAAATTATGGAAAAAAATGCCAACATGGCACTGCCATATTTATTATGGAAGTCACAAAGTGCATTATTTTTTTCAACATGCCTCAAAACAGCAGCTTGGAATTTGGGACATGCTCTCCCTGAGAGAGAGGGGGGGGCGGGGTAGTGGGAGTGTATATTGTAGTGTCCCGGAAGAGTTAGTGCTGCAAGGGGTTCTGGGTATTTGTTCTGTTGTGTTTATGTTGTGTTACGGTGCGGATGTTCTCCCGAAATGTGTTTGTCATTCGTGTTTGGTGTGGGTTCACAGTGTGGCGCATATTTGTAACAGTGTTAAAGTTGTTTATACTGCCACCCTCAGTGTGACCTGTATGGCTGTTGACCAAGTATGTCTTGCATTCACTTGTGTGTGTGAAAAGCCGTAGATATTATGTGACTGGGCCGGCACGCAAAGGCAGTGCCTTTAAGGTTTATTGGCGCTCTGTACTTCTCCCTACGTCCGTGTACACAGCGGCGTTTTAAAAAGTCATAAATCTTACTTTTTGAAACCGATACCGATAATTTCCGATATTACATTTTAAAGCATTTATCGGCCGATAATATCGGCAGTCCGATATTATCGGACATCTGTATTTATGTGTTTAATATTTGTTTGCTTACTATGGTATATTATTTTATTATTATTGTTTTATTCACTGTTCTGTTACAGAGAACAAGAATATTGGATATAATTGCTACGGTATGAAAAGGGGTAGGATTAAATAAGCTCTGCTTCTTCCTACTCCTTTTTAAACGTGCTGTAACGAAACAACTGGAAATATGTGATGAATTACATTGTATTGTATGCATGTTCCAAATAAACTGAAACTGAACTGAACTGAACAGACTTTGTTAAATAAATGTGGGAAAAAAAGGAGGCAGCACACAAGTGGAATGTAGGTAAATAACATCAAATATCAACTATTTACCTTATTACATGTTGTAAAAGTAGTTTAGTGACACTCCATTTGTGTAGTTATGAGCCTCAACCCGAGTGAACTGAATGCTAATTCCTAACACCTACTCAGTGGCCTAGTGGTTAGAGTGTCTGCCCTAAGATCGGTAGGTTGTGAGTTCAAACCCCGGCCGAGTCATACCTAAGACTATACAAATGGGACCCATTACCTCCCTGCTTGGCACTCAGCATCAAAGGTTGGAATTGGGGGTTAAATCACCAAATATGATTCCTGGGCGTGGCCACTGCTGCTGCTCACTGCTCCCCTCACCTCTCAGGGGGTGATCAAGGGTGATGGGTCAAATACAGAAAATAATTTTGCCACACCTAGTGTGTGTGTGACAATCATTGGTACTTTAACTTGAACTAATACTAACAAGTTCATGTTGTCGGCGTGAGATAAACCGACATTTATTATTTATATATCGTTATTTACAGCTGAAATGGACCAAAGGGAATCGCCTGACCCTCATGAATTCATCATTTACTGAGAAGACGACTTTCTGACTGTCGGACATTGCGGACAAAAGTCTGACTTTTTATGAACAGCTCCGTACACTTTATTTTATAAATCATATCATTTTGCTTTGCATTTCAATTACTTTTTAGTAAAAGAGCTGTGACCTAATATTGTCTGTTTATGTACATGGTATCAGTGGAGAAATATAGTAGACCGCTCCTCCATACGTCATCAGACTGATTTATATAAACTACCCTGAATTGTGAAATGCGGTGGAAACACAAACCCCACACTTTTACAGGAACCTATAGATAGAGGAACCCTTTTAGTGGAAAAGAGCCAATGGTTCCTACTAGGGTTGTACATAGAGATGTCTGATAATGGCTTTTTTGCCGATATCCGATATTCCGATATTGTCCAACTCTTAATTACCGATTCCGATATCAACCGATACCGATATATACAGTGGTGGAATTAACACATTATTATGCCTAATTTTGTTGTGATGCCCCGCTGGATGCATTAAACAATGTAACAAGGTTTTCCAAAATAAATCAACTCAAGTTATGGAAAAAAATGCCAACATGGCACTGCCATATTTATTATTGAAGTCAAAAAAGTGCATTAATTTTTTTAACATGCCTCAAAACAGCAGCTTGGAATTTGGGACATGCTCTCCCTGAGAGAGCATGAGGAGGTTGAGGTGGGCGGGGGGGTAGCGGGGGGTGTATATTGTAGCATCCCGGAAGAGTTGGTGCTGCAAGGGGTTCTGGGTATTTGTCCTGTTGTGTTACGGTGCGGATGTTCTCCCGAAATGTGTTTGTCAATCTTGTTGGGTGTGGGTTCACAGTGTGGCGCATATTTGTAACAGTGTTAAAGTTGTTTATACGGCCACCCTCAGTGTGACCTGTATGGCTGTTGACCAAGTATGCTTGCATTCACTTGTGTGTGTGTGTGTAAAAGCTGCATGTAATATGTTGCTGGGCCGGCATGCTGTTTGTTTCGGGAGAACATCCGCACCGTAACACAACATAAACACAACAGAGCAAATACCCAGAACCCCTTGCAGCACTAACTCTTCCGGGATGCTACAATATACACCCCCGCTACCACCAAACCCCGCCCCCGCCCACCAAGTTAATGTTGATATTTACCTCAGAAGAATGCAAATAGAAAAGAGGCATTCAATTTTTATTTAAATTGTATTTGATATGCCATTGATATTTTTTAATTATTATTATTATTTGAAACTGGATTTTGCATGTCACTATAAAGTTATATAAGCCTTGTTTGTTCAATATTCAATGCAAAACTTGTTTGGGTCCCTATTAAAAGGATAATTTGTTCAACGTTGGCCCGCGGCTTTGTTCGGTTTTAAATTTTGGCCCACTCTGTATTTGAGTTTGACACCCCTGGTCTACATGTTTTACCTTTCCACTTCGTAAGCTCTTAATTGCAGCTCTCCATGGAGCAGTCGTAGATGTGGCCGATGCATTGCGGCTAAATTGTGGCGCGCAAAGGAGCTAATTACTGTACACACTAATAGGCCCGCAAGTCAGTGTGGCACTTTTCCACTCAGTTGGACGCCCTTTGGAGTGAGAAGCTGATGGGCTCTCAGCAGTAAAAAAAAAAAAAAAAAGCCCATGCTGGCTCTGCCTGGAGATCCTCATGGTGATCATGCAAACATACTCAAAACTTTTTCTGGGAAATTACAGCCAGTGGTGTTTTTTTGATGCACAGTCTGAACGTTTAGATTTCCTGACTGCATTAGTCTTTGTTCAAACATAACAAGGTCATTCATAACTGTTGATGGCACTGTTTAATTAGCCTAACAGCCTTGTGTTGAATATTCAGCTGAATATGCTTTTATTCGGCATCACACACACACACACTTGCTTTATAATTGCAGTGCAAAAATGAGAACTTAAGCTGCCACTGAAAGGTGACGGTTGATAAAATAAAACATAGCAAAGTGTTGCGGTCCAAAGCTATTCATTTCCTGACTTTGTTATACAGTTGCTATTAACATTTTTTGTTCTCGCCAGCGAGCCACTGACAGGACAAGAGAGGCCGACGGGAACAACATTATTTATACAACATGGCTGAGCAGAAGTAATGGGACACACCTATTTGCTAATTAATGCATGGGCTCGTCAAGAGACATTATGAAAAATGACTATGCTTTGCAAACTTTATAGTCCTAAGAAGGGGTGTTTTTTGAGATTGCATTTTTTTGGTATTGAGCATTTGTCTGTCAACTGGCCTGTGAACGCCTTGGGATCCCCTGGCAGGAGCTGGATGAAGTCGCCAGGGTCTCTCGGTTTCTACTCAGTGGCCTAGTGCAGTGGTTCTCAAATGGGGGTACGCGTACCCCTGGGGGTACTTGAAGGTATGCCATGTGGTACGTGAATTTTTTTTAAATATTCTAAAAATAGCAACAATTCAAAAATCCCTTATAAATATATTTATTGAATAATACTTCGACAAAATATGAATGTAAGTTCATAAACTCAGTGAAGCACAAGCTCAGGTTTCTCACTAAAATGTCTGTCAAAAAGAACTGTGAAAAGAAATGCAACAATGCAATATTCAGTGCTGACAGCTAGATTTTTTTGTGGACATGTTCCATAAATATTGATGTTAAAGGGGAACATTATCACAATTTCAGAATTGTTAAAACCATTAAAAATCAGTTCCCAGTGGCTTATTATATTTTTCGAAGTTTTTTTTCAAAATTTTACCCATCACGCAATATCCCTAAAAAAAGCTTCAAAGTGCCTGATTTTAACCATCGTTATAAACACCCGTCCATTTTCCTGTGACGTCACATAGTGAAGCCAACACAAACAAACAGCAAGGAAAGAACAGCAAGGTATAGCGACATTAGCTCGGATTCAGACTCGGATTTCAGCGGCTTAAGCGATTCAACAGATCACGCATGTATTGAAACGGATGGTTGTAGTGTGGAGGCAGGTAGCGAAAACCAAATTGAAGAAGAAACTGAAGCTATTGAGCCATATCGGTTTGAACCGTATGCAAGCGAAACCGACGAAAACGACACGACAGCCAGCGACACGGGAGAAAGCGAGGACGAATTTGGCGATCGCCTTCTAACCAACGATTGGTATGTGTTTGTTTGGCATTAAAGGAAACTAACAAATATGAACTAGGTTTACAGCATATGAAATACATTTGGCAACAACATGCACTTTGAGAGTGCAGACAGCCCAATTTTCATCAATTAATATATTCTGTAGACATACCCTCATCCGCTCTCTTTTCCTGAAAGCTGATCTGTCCAGTTTTGGAGTTGATGTCAGCAGGCCAGGGAAGCTAGGGTCGATAGGGGGTTTAGCTCGCTCGTCTGCGGGAACAAACTGCCGCCATTGCTTGACTATTTACCTTGTAGATTGTCACTGAAGGCATCAAAACTATAACACCTGTGAAGTGAAAACCATTTCAGGTGACTACCTCTTGAAGCTCATCGAGAGAATGCCAAGAGTGTGCAAAGCAGTAATCGGAGCAAACAGTGGCTATTTTGAAGAAACTAGAATATAAAACATGTTTTCAGTTATTTCACCTTTTTTTGTTAAGTACATAACTCCACATGTGCTCATTCATAGTTTTGATGCCTTCAGTGACAATCTACAATGTTAATAGTCATGAAAATAAAGAAAACCCATTGAATGAGAGGGTGTGTCCAAACGTTTGGCCTGTACTGTATACATATGTATATAGGAATTTATGGTACCACAAGAAACACGTCAATAATTAATGCCAAAAACACGTCAATAATGAATAAAGAAAAACATGTCCTATACCAAAAATCACTCCATATTCTCTACTGCTCGCAAGTGTTACCGTATCTGAGTTATTGTGTAGAAATATGGGGAAGTAATTACAAAAGAACACTTTATTCATTAACGGTGTTACAAAAAGATCAGTTAGAATAATACATTATGTTGGATACGGAGAACATACAAACCCTGTAAATAATTGAATCAAAAATACTGAAATTCCACGACATAGTGAATTTGCGAACAGCTAAAATTATACACCAAGCAAACTACAATCTGCTACCTAAGAATATGCAACAATTCTCCTCAACAAAAGAGGAGAAATATAATCTTAGAGAAAAATGTAATTTAAAACATTTGTACGCACGTACAACACTTAAGACCTTCAGTATATCAGTATGTGGAATTCAATTATGGAATGCATCAAGCAAAGAAATCAAACAATGTACTAATATGATCCACTTCAAGAAACTCTTCAGACTTAAAGTGTTTACAAAGAAGAATAACCATGATTTTATCTTTTATCAATCCATTCATTTTTCAAGATAATCTTACTTATCTCACCATACGAAGTATAACTTACTTCACTAATTATTATTTATTTATTTCTATTGTTATTAGTTATGGAGTATATTGTGAATAAATTGAGAACAGGAAGTGAACAAACGTTTTTAGCAACTGCTATGTAAAGGAAAAGGGGTAGGATTAAATAAGCTCTGCTTCTTCCTACTCCTTTTCAAACATGTTGAATAGAGAAACTGGAAATTGTGATGTATCATGTTGTATGCGTGCATGTTCCAAATAAACTCAAAACACAAACAATGAATATGAACTAATTCACACTATCCAAGGTGATTACGGAGAACCGTCACACACCTTTTACGACAAAGCATTGCCGTTCGGCGGCCCATCCTCAGCTCAAACAGAAGCGTGCTGGCATGAAGCTTTGGTGACTGAAAACAAAGAACAAACTTCCTGTCAATTTCGCGCAGAGCTGCTTGGGTCTCAAAGCTAATTGCTGAGATCAGAGTCGTGGTTGTTGGGCGTCATCGAGCACATTCGGCGTCATCCACGACTGAGCAGCAACCTACGGGAACGCCCTAAAATAGAACTCAAGAGGAAGTTGAAATGCTTGAATGACGGTGGTGACTCAGAGGTCTCGCTCTCTGAAGCAGGATTACTACAGGTGTCACACCGCGGTGAGGGATGTCTTGTCTTGGTTTTTTCTGTCTTGTGATGTGCATGTTTTAGTTTGAAAAGTAACTCTCCTCTCGTTTCAGGTCACTTGCCCTTCCTTTTGTGTCATCAGTCTGACGTCATCCCGATTCCCTAATTGTTTCCACCTGTTCCCTATTACCCTCATGTGTCTTATAAGCCCACTCCTTCCTTTGTTCTGTGCCAGATTGTTTCGTCTATTCGTGCTCTCTAGCGTCCATGTTCCTGTCCATGCCTTGTCTTGCCTTGCCTCAGTTTGTAATTAATTCCTTGATCTTGAATCCCCTTTGTTACTATTTTGAATTTTTCCTTTCTTCCTCCTCAGCAGAGCGACTTTTTGTTATTTAGTATATTCAACCGAAGTGGTGAGTTTCAGTTATTTTTTCATTCTATCCTCAATTTTTGAGTGACTCTTTTTGTTAATACTTTATTAGATTAGTGAGTGTAGAAATTTTCATAGCTATTTGTTTTTTCCTCCTGTTGGAGCGTTTTCTGTTTATACATTTTATAACATATACGGCGCCAATTATAGTTTGTCTTTGCTTTTGTGTTTTCCTCCGTTTGGAGTGATTTTTAGTTGTTGCTATTTTTTCTTGGAATCTTTTTTGCCGATTAGTTTTTGGTTAAAGATAGATATTGTAATCCTTGACTTGGGAGGTGAAAGGAAGTTTTCAAAATAAAAGCCTGTCCAAATTCCCTACTCTGCATCTGAGTCCTATCCTTTTACCAAGCCTGATACAGGAAGACAGACAGGAAATCCTTTCCTCACCTTGCTGTTCTGCAGAAACTTTCATTGCCATCCTCATCCTGCTAACATGACGGACGACTAAGCAGACTTCATCTGTACGTGACATGTTTTTTTGCATCCAGGTAGACATACAGAACGTCTCCCTGGAGGCTGAGTAGATCCCCACCTGTGTCAAACCCAGGCCAAGAATAGCTCAGCTGATACGCTCATCAAACTGGCGACGCCTCTCCCGGCACGAGTACGACACACAGAACGCAATCCGACACGCCTGCAGGGCAAACGTACGAGGGTGTAATCCGGTTCGCAGGAGACAGGCGGAGGAGGCAAGATGGCGGTGGCGATTTAATTTCACACATGGCAGATTGATGCAAAGCCACCAGAGACAAAAGACAACAGGAGTGACAAGCGAGCAAGGGCTGGAGGGCAGTAATGGCCTCGTGGCGAGAGGGCGTGGCGGACTGTTCATCGACTCAGCTTGAAAAGTATTGTTCAAGCACTTAAGAAGCGATACGGCGATGTGATAATTGGATGATGATGGAGGCCAGCGCACATTGCAATGGATCGCCACAGGTGTGTGAGTCATGAACCGGTCTAAACAAGGCCACTGAACACTTTCTAGAACTGCTTTTGTATAAAAGTGAATACAAGCTACTAGGGCTGGGCGATATATCGATATACTCGATATATCGCAGGTTTGCCTCTGTGCGATATAGAAAATGATTATATCGTGATATCGTGATATCGGAGTACACGTTGTCACGCAGTTGCTTTTAGCTGCGGGCATTACACTACAGGCGTTTCTCACTCTTTCGAGTCTCCTTCTCACAGGGGCGTAAAACAAGCGCACCTTCTTACATACGTCACATAGTGTCGCGCGTGTGGCGTCATACGCCCTCGCCCAGCAGAGAGGTAGCGACATAGGTAACGTTAGCTGAGGCAGGTGGTACAAGCGGAGCGTTGCGAGTGACAATACAAGAGAAGGTGCAAAACCGATCACAAATGGAGGAAGAACAATTAATGCTAAAAAAAAACCCAGCACGGGGTCCATCATCTGGCGGTAGTTTGGCTTCAAGCGGGAAGATATTCAGCAGACAACAGTAATATGCAAAGTATGCAGCAGAAGCGTTGCTACAAATGGCCGTAACCAACGTTCCGTCAAAGGTGCGCGCCTGCGCAATTGCGCACTGCTCAAGCGTCCTCTGCGCACAGCAAATATATGCCGCGCACCAAATCAAACCCATCTGAATTCTAAACAAAATAAACACATTTATTCTGTATAATTTTGCAATACAACTCTGAGTGACCGTGACAACAAGCGGCCCTAACGGTGTTCGTCAACACCGTTCAATTATTGTAACGTCTATCGAGATGTTTCGAGGACAGGAATTATATCAATCACTTTATTGAGCAAAACTGTTTAAATTCAGCCATAACCACACCAAAAACATTAGTAATTTATGTGTAGAGGGTCGGGGTGGGACGGGGGCGTGGTTGGGGGCGTGGCTAAAAAGGGAGGAGTATATTTACAGCTAGAATTCACCAAGTCAAGTATTTCATATATATATATATATATATATATATTTATTTATTTTATTATATATATATATATATATATATATATATATATATATATATATATATATATATATATATATATATATATATATATATATATATATAAATAAATACTTGAATTTCAGTGTTCATTTACTACACATATACACACACATAACACTCATCTACTCATTGTTGAGTTAAGGGTTGAATTGTCCATCCTTGTTCTATTCTCTGTCACTATTTTTCTAACCATGCTGAACACCCTCTCTGATGATGCATTGATGTGTGGCACGCACAAAAGTGCTTTCATCAAATTCACTAGATGGCAGTATTGTCCTGTTTAAGAGTGTCACAACATCGCTGTTTACGGCAGACGAACTGCTTTACGGTATACAAAAAAGTGACTGCTGTTGTTGTGTGTTGTTGCCACGCTGGGAGGACGTTAATGAAACTGCCTAACAATAAACCCACATAAGAAACCAAGAACTCGCCCTCCATCATTCTACAGTTATAACGTGATTGGGCAGGTACGCTTTTTTATATTGTGGAGGACCTGAGTCCGCCTGAATTTCGGGAGATTTTCGGGAGAAAATTTGTCCCGGCAGGTTTTCGGGAGAGGCGCTGAATTTCGGGAGTCTCCCGGAAAATCCGGGAGGGTTGGCAAGTATGTTGTGACCTGTGTTTACATCCGTCACGTCAAAAACATACTGTATTTTCCGGACCATAGGGCGCAGCAGATTATAAGGCTCACTGCCGATGAATGGTCTATTTATGATCTTCTTTCATATATTAGGCGCACCGGATTATAGGGCGCATTAAAGGAGTCATATTATTTAATTTTTTTTCTAAATGTAAAACACTTCCCTGTGGTGTACATAACATGTAATGGTGGTTCTTTGGTCAAAATGTTGCATAGATTATGTTTTACAGATCATCTTCAAGCCGCTTTCTGACAGTCGCTTCCGGATGCGCCATTTTATGGGCGGTCTTATTTACGTGGCTCACCTTCGACAGCGTCTTCTCCCCGTCATCTTTGTTGTAGCGGTGTAGCGTGCAAGGACGGGAGTGGAAGAAGTGTCAAAAGATGGAGCTAATTGTTTTAATGACATTCAGACTTTACTTCAATCAATAACGGGGCAGCATCTCCTCATCCGGAAACAACAACACAGGAAATGTGTCCCGTGAAAAACCGTCCGACCTGAACTCTCTAATAACTAAAGTTCCTTGGGTGAATAATGTAAACTCACTACACCGGTATGTTTTAGAGCTTTCATGGCGAGTTTACTGACATATATAAGTAAGAACTTTACACTACTTTATATTAGAAATGGCAACAACGCAGGATGAATGTCTCATAAGAAGAAGATAGAGAAAAAGAAGAAGCTTATCACCTACGGACGCGCACAATTTTTCAGGATTTATGCAGATCCCAAATACAGATCAGCAGGTACCAGAAGGTAAGAAAAGTTGCTTTTGCATAATATTGCGAAACAAAACGCCAGATAATGTCTTACCTTATACACACCATAATAATACTTGTACGTTTAATGCGCCGACAGTCCTTCAAGCGGTGCGGCTTCAAAGCTTACCAAAGTCATACTAAAACATTTTGATAGATTTTTGAGCGTCGTGTGTAATGTTCTATATTTTCAATGGAACATATAAAATGTTGGTGTTGTTGCCATCATAGTGCAGCCTACACTTATCCCTTATGTTTGACTGCCATCTACTGGTCACACTTATCATTACACCATGTACCAAATAAAATAGCTTTGAGGTGGGTGATCTCAACCAAACTTATTCCGTGTATTAGGCGCACCGGGTTATAAGGCGCAGTCGAGTTTTGAGAAAAACAAAGGATCTTTAGTGCGCCTTATAGTCCGGAAAATACGGTACCTTCTCGCTGGCTACTAATAAATACTCCCGAACTACAACTGGTTCGGAACTAACAGTGTTTGGATTGTAATCATCCAAATATGATTAGCAGCGAAGGAGAAAGCCGTCAACATTGTGGCTTGGTAGAGCGAACGTAGGCCACAACAAGTAGGCAATCAAGATGATGCTAACTAACGAGCTGGTTTGGCCACCCCTGGTCATCTTCCTGGACATCAAGAGGAACGGCCAGCACCTGCGGCTAAGGCGAGTGTTCAACACATTTTCTTTTCATCCTATTTTTTGGGATATTTCATTCAGAAAAAACGCAGAAATTATATTGTGAAGCGAAAATGAATGTTCCATGTTCACGTGCTTGGGTGGAGCATCACAGCTGTTGGCGTGACCCCGGGATGCAGAGACGGTAGCCAAAGTGCAGATAGTAAAGACATTTAATTAGGTACCGGGCAGAAGGAAATAATCCAGGTCGTGCTAACGGCAACATGAGACATGAACATACGACAATGAACCTAGCGTCTGGTGGATAAAAAACCGGCAAATTGCCAAGCAGGTTGAGGTGAGGGGAATAGTGCTCGGAAGCAGAACAGAACAAAGCAAAACAGCAAACACATTAAGAGCGCTGAACAGGAAGAAAGACTAAACAAAGGAAAAACAACACCACAACCAAATGCTAGCCTGGCTAACTTTCTGTTAACTTAGCTAACTTAGCTAGTGACGAAGATAGATATCTACATACATCCATATTTAAGAGTTATTTCTTTCTATAGTCAGGTTTGAAATAACTAGTGTTTTCTCTTTGTGCTCTTTCTATCTTTTCTCCATCTCATGACCAAGGGTACACTGTGGACTACCTTGAGCTTGGAATGCAGGGAGTAGCAATACTCCTTTTTCTTATCATATCCTGTCTCTTCTCAGAGTAGAACAATTGACTCGTGTATTACTTCTGGAGGGTGGGGGCGAGGGACATATTGAAGAACACAGCACTTCCGTAAGGTTTTCAGATCAACTTGACTGCGCAATTGAATGTGTTGTAATAGGCCCGTCTCTATCTTCAAAGCTTTGAAAATAAATGACAAAATACCTATTCTGTTCTGGTGATAATTTAAACACAGTTTATGTGTCATCAAAAGAACTTGGGATTGACCAGTAACTTAAATTCCCTTGGAGGAACATCTGATCTAAACGCAACACTAGCTCTTGAACGCATCATAATAATCCCCTCAATTTCCCCCAATAATTGATTAACTCGCTGGAAGATAAAGACAATATAACATACATCCTTAAACGTGAATGCATATGCAAAAGTGCAATATATTTATCTGTACAGTAATCTATTTATTTATATCTGCACCTTATTGCTTTTTTATCCTGCACTGCCATGAGCTAATGTAACAACATTTTGTTCTTATCTGTACTGTAAAGTTCAAATTTGAATGACAATAAAAAGGAAGTCTAAGTCTAACATCCCATTAACCTGGCTAACTTTCTATATGCCTGGCTAACTTCCTGTTCTTTATATTTCTGTCATGCAAGTTTTTGAGTTGTTGTGTATGTTTTTTTTGTTTTTTTTTATGTTTGCTTATTTCTGTTTTGAGACGTCGCTGCTGGTTTGCACTACAACACCATCATGTTGACGCTAAAACAAAACAACACGGCTAACACGAAAGCTTTCAGATTTTTGTGTGATGAAGCAGGCCAACATGACGGCCGCTTTGACATCTGGCAAGAAGCAAAAGGCAAGAGGGGGCGGGGCCAACATGACGGCTGCTGACCTGACAGAAGATGGGGGGCCGGGGGGCGGGGAGGGGAGCCTCAGCGCCCTCATTAAACCGAGCTGTCGACGCGGCTCGCTAACAAACTACAGCGGCGCAAACGCCGTGTAAACTATTTGTCTTTGGACACACTGATTCATTTAAAAGCCCAGAATTAATTAAAAAATGATCAGCCATCTGTGTCAGGAGATTAAAGTAGCGCTCAAACGACCGTTAAAATAAAAGCTTTAAGCAAAATGCCACCCTCTTTTTTTAATGTATTTTATCGCTGATGATCCTCCAGAAGATGAAAAGTTGTATTTAACCTCCAGAATAGCTGGAAATAAGACTTTTACAGTCGTGGTCAAAAGTACAATTGTAAAGACCACAGAACTTTCCTCCAGAAGGTCTTATCTTTGTCCATGTGATGTCAGATGAAACAAAAATTGAGCCGTCTGGCCACAATGCCCAGCAATATGTTTGGAGGAGAAAAGGTGAGGCCTTTAATCCCAGGAACACCATGCTTACCGTCAAGCATGGTGGTGGTAGTATTATGCTCTGGGCCTGTTTTGCTACCAATGAAACTGGTGCTTTACTGAGAGTAAATGGCACGATGAAAAATGAGAATTACCTCCAAATTCTTCAGGACAACCTAAAATCATCAGCCAGGAGGTTGGGTATTGGGTGCAGTTGGGTGTTCCAACAGGACAATGACCCCAAACACACGTCAAAAGTGGTAAAGGAATGGCTAAATCAGCCTAGAATTAAGATTTTAGAATAGCCTTCCCAAAGTCCTGAATTAACCTCTTAAGACCCAAGCTGTTTTTTTTTTGTTTTTTTTTTTTTAATTAAATCAACATAGAAAAAAACACACGATACACTTTCAACTAGTGCATCAACCCAAAAAAAAAAAACCCTCCCTCCCCTATTCACACTCACACACACCCACTCACACAAAAGGGGTTGTTTCTTTCTGCCATCAATACTCTGGTTTCCACAACATGGACAACACTTCTGCAAGGGACACAACACAGTCGGTCCCTGAAGCACACTTGATTGTTTGTGCCGCTGGTCCACTAACATTTTCATTTAATTACTATTTTTTCTTTCCTTTTTCTCCCCTATGTAATTATTGTTATATTGTTTACTTTCCTTTTTATCCAAGAAAATATGTATTTATCTTATCTATAAAAAATAAAAAAATAAAAAATAAAAAAAAAAGGAAAGAAAGGACCTTATCTCCACCAGACCTGGTTGTAAATGAAATTAGCTTCGTTTAAAGGTTTTTTTTGTTTTTTTTAAACCAGGTCCAGTCCAGATAACGTCCAAGTTTGGTCCAGCAACACACACCTTCATTCATGTACACTGAGAAAAAAAAAGAAAAAAAAAAAAAAAAAAAACAGAACATTTTGGAACACAACAGATTGCATATAATCTATAAACAAAATTACATTTTAAAAACAAAAACAAAAACAAAAAATGTATGTACAGTCCAGCTTATGTTCTAAAAGTTAGGGAATACAACAACAGATAGCATATAATCTATAAACATAATTACACTTTCAACATAAGCCTTTGAGGACGTCCCATCTTTTTTTATGTTTTTTGGCATCATTATCGTTTTCAACCATGTAACTTTCTAAAGTTAAAAAATACTGAATAAATGTTTTAAAGAAAGTAATACTAAGTGAATATCTGTTTTTGGCCTTAAAAATAAACCTTTTACCGAGTACTATAATTAAATTGATTAAATCATGATTGTCAATGAACTCTCCCAAAATAACAGAAACCACATCAAGCTTTATAAACAAAGCAATCCTTAAACACATTTTTTCAACTTCCACCCGAAAGGAAGACACAATATGACAATACCAAAACAAATGCAGGGTGGATTCAGACTCCTGACAACAAAATCGGCAGTCATCTGACTCTGTCGTAGAAGCATTTAAGTCCCATCTTAAAACTCATTTGTATACTCTAGCCTTTAAATATCCCCCCTGTTAGACCAGTTGATCTGCCGTTTCTTTTCTTTTCTCCTCTGCTCCCCTTTTCCTTGAGGGGGGGGGGCACAGGTCCGGTGGCCATGGATGAAGTGCTGGCTGTCCAGAGTCGGGACCCGGGGTGGACCGCTCGCCTGTGCATCGGTTGGGAACATCTCTGCGCTGCTGACCCGTCCCCGCTCGGGATGGTGTCCTGCTGGCCCCACTATGGACTGGACTCTTACTATTATGTTGGATCCACTATGGACTGGACTCTCACAATATTATGTCAGACCCACTCGACATCCATTGCTTTCGGTCTCCCCTAGAGGGGGGGGGGGTTACCCACATTTGCGGTCCTCTCCAAGGTTTCTCATAGTCATTCACATCGACGTCCCACTGGGGTGAGTTTTTCCTTGCCCGTATGTGGGCTTTGTACCGAGGATGTCGTTGTGGCTTGTGCAGCCCTTTGAGACACTTGTGATTTAGGGCTATATAAATAAAGATTGATTGATTGATTGATTGATTGATGTCATATTCCATAATTTTAACATTTTCCACGTGGGTAAGAAGTTATAAATAATTTTAATTTGAAAATAACGATTTTGCACATCAATAGTAGTTTTATAGATTAGTTTGAATATGGCATCCCACGGCAACGGGCAGTCAAAAAAGTCCTCCCATTTTCCAAATGTGTTGTATGGGGCAGCCTTCAAAGATTTCTTTATTAAATAAAACTTATATATTTTTCTATTTATTTTAGTTCCTTTTTGCCAACTCGAATTTCTTATTAGAGGTTTACAAACTAATAATTTAGTAGTTCCATAATTAATTATTTGTTTCCATCCAAGCTGTTTGTTTACATGCTTTTTTTAATTTCTCTTTGCTATTTGGGCTTATTGGACCCTAATTAGAATAAAAACTAAAAATATTTTTTTTATATGATGTACTTAGTCCATACGTACACAAACGTGTACTTCATGTGTAGGGACATGTTCATTTTTATTTTCACACTTTTCTTTCCAAATTCCATTGTATGTTATACTCTTCTGACACCACCAGATGGCAGTATAAGTGTCCATATGTCGGCATAAGACCCCAATTCAGTAGTGTACACAATTTTGGAAATAAGAGCTTAAAGGTGCTGTCCACGCATGTGGCCACTAAGGCATTTAGAGGTTAAACATGTGGACAATGCTGAAGAAACAAGTCCATGGCAGAACACCAACAAATTTCGCTGAACTGCACCAGTTTTGTCAAGAGGAGTGGTCAAAAATTCAACCAGAAGCTTGTGGATGGCTACCAAAAGTGCCTTATTGCAGTGAAACTTGCCAAGGGACATGTAAGCAAATATTAAGATTGCTGTATGTATACTTTTGACCCTCACATTTTCAGTAGACCCATAATAAATTCATAAAAGAACCAAACTTCATGAATGTTTTTTTGTGACCAACAAGTATGTGCTCCAATCACTCTATCACAAACAAATAAGAGTTGTAGAAATGATTGGAAACTCAAGACAGCCATGACATTATGCTTGTGGAGGGAGAGTGTGATCAGCGCGCCTGCAGGAGCAAAGGTCACCGCCTCGGCCGATGGTGTTGAGGGCGGAGCACCATCGGATAGGGGCGGGGCATGTGCTGACGGCGAGACACAGCTGGCAGGTGATTAGATTTCACAGGTGGTGCGTGGTAATGTAATCATCTGTTGTCTTTAACAGTGAGCAGCCGGTAGTAGAGAGGGAGAGAGGATACGGGCGTGGCTGAGAGGTCACGTTCTACTGGAGAAAAAACTTGTTCTAAAACAATTGTTCATTAAAACCTTGGTAAAACCTGCACGCTTGGCTCTTATGCCGTGTCTACAGTGGAGCTGCTAGGAAGCGACTTCCACAATGTTCTTTACAAGTGTATGTAAACTTTTGACCACGACTGTATATGAGAGAAAAACGTCTTCATTTGAAAATAAAATAGCGCTAACGAGCTAACATTGACACCTGCTACTGTGAGCCATGCGACACATGCGAAGTAGCTGCTAAAATAGCGGGACATAAAAAATATTCTATCTGTGGGAATTTAGGAGTCAGAGCAAAACCTCCAGTGGCCGCTTTTGAACACGCTGCTTGACTGAAGTCCTTTCAGGTCCACATTGCAGCTCTTACGTCAGCCAGGGCCCCGTGGACTTGGAATTTCTCTCCTTTGTGGAATTTCATCATCGGCTCCGTTGGCCCTTCAGCACACGCTTGATGTCGTAAATGGCAGAAAAACTTCTCAGTTCAAACAAAGCTGAACAATTTGGAGCAAGTCCTGAATTGTCTGTTCCACTACGCTTCTGAAGTTGCACAAAATACAGAGAAAAACAAATATTCAGTCTAAGCCTGGGCCCTGAAGAGGGGGTCCAGACTGAGGCCAAGGAAGAAAAAAACCTCATAGCCATAGCACACATAAGCATGTGTGTAAGAGGGAAACATCAAAGAAAACAAAGGACATTAAAGATATTAAAAGAGCAGAGCTGATGCAAACATACAGCTACAAAAGTAAAAAGTGTTCCACGCCATCGTCTGCTGGGGTGGGAGGAGCATGGCCAGAGACAGGAGCAGACCCAACAAAGCAACTATGAGAGCCGACTCCACCCTCGGCCGCCCACTAACTCTTAAAAGTTAAAGTTAAAGTACCAATGATTGTCACACACAAACACTCGGTGTGGCGAAATTATTCTCTGCATTTGACCCATCACCCTTGATCACCCCCTGGGAGGTGAGGGGAGCAGTGAGCAGCAGCGGCGGCGGCGCCCGAGAATCATTTTTGGTGATTTAACCCCGAATTCCAACCCTTTTTTATAGTCTATGGCAGTGGTTCTCAACCTTTTTTCAGTGATGTACCCCCTGTGAATTTTTTTTTTAATTCAAGTACCCCCTAATCAGAGCATAGCATTTTTGGTTGAAAAAAAGAGATAAAGAAGTAAAATACAGCACTATGTCATCAGTTTCTGATTTATTATATTGTATAATTTGTAGTGGTCTTTCTTGAACTATTTGGAAAAAAAGATAGGTTTTTATTTATATTTATAAAGGATTTTTGAATTGTTGCTATTTTTAGAATATTTAAAAAAAATATCACGTACCCCTGGGCATACCTTCAAGTATGCCCAGGGGTACGCGTACCCCCATTTGAGAACCACTGGTCTATGGCATGACTCGGCCGGGGATTGAACTCACAACCTACCGATCTCAGGGCGGACACTCTAACCACAAGGCCACTGGCCAGTGTCCAGTCCGCATGGATGAGCGGATGCGTCTAAGGCAGGGGTCCGCAACCTTTACCAGTCAAAGAGCCATTTTGACCAGTTTCACAATTCAAAGAAATCAATGGGAGCCACAAAATTCTTTTGAAATTTAAAATGAAATGACACTGCATACAAAGTTTTTTTTTTGCTTTGTGCTATGTATAAACGGGGTTTGATGGTAGCAGGGGTGTATAATGTAGTCCGGAAGAGTCAGGGCTGCATGGGATTCTGGGTATTTGTTCTGTTGGGTTTATGTTGTGTTAAGGTGCAGATGTTCTCCCGAAATGTGTTTGTCATTCTTGTTTGGTTTTGGTTCAAAGTGTGGCGCATTATTAGTAAGAATGTTAAAGTTATTTTATATGGCCGCCGTCAGTGTAACCTGTGTGGCTGTTGACCAAGTATGCCTGGTCTAAGGAGACTGAGGCGACCGATACCTGCTCATTCAGCCAAGACACTGTGAAGCTTGTCCGTCCCGGCGCTCAGCACCAGCTCCGGAGCCCTGTCTCTTCATCCGCATCTCCTCCAGTCTCTCCAAACGGACTCTGGTGTGGCAGAGCCCCAGCAGGTGGTCTCCATGAGCAAATAGATGTAATAACTATATTACCCACACAGTGCAACAACACTGTCAGCCATAGATATGAATGAGTAGATAGTTTACCACGACTGGGGGGCAAAGTGTCCGGAAATTCTGTGGTTTTAGAAGGCACAGAAACTAAAACAAGAAGGATGCCTGCTCACTAAGTAGGGATGTTTATTTATTTAATCAGTTAGCAGGCAGCTACAGTTCTCACGTATCTAGTATTCCATATAAATATATCTATGCTGTGTGTATGCATATCTACAAATGATGCAATGATGCATTTTTTTGCTCGTATCTGCTTTTTTTGTGGAACGATCTAGGCCCTTTGAGTACTCAAGAGAGTTGGCGCGCTGCTTTCTGCACAGTAGCCATGTTGGTTTGATTGACCACCATTGTTTTTCACTTCCGGGAAGAAGTCACGTGACGGAATACAAGCAAGTATTTGACTATGTTCCTAATTATTTTTGAATAATACTAAACCATACTTGCCAACCTTGAGACCTCCAAATTTAGGGGGTAGTTGGTGGTAGCAGGGGTGTATATTGTAGCATTGTAACAGTGTTAAAGTTGTTCGTACGGCCACCCTCAGTGTGACCTGTATGGCTGTTGATCAAGTATGGATTGCATTCACTTATGTGTGTGTAAAAGCCGCATATATTATGTGATTGGGACGGCACGCTGTTTGTATGGAGGAAAAGCGGACGTGACGACAGGTTGTAGAGGACGCTAAAGGCAGTGCCTTTGAGGCACGCCCCCAATATTGTTGTCCGGGTGGAAATCGGGAGAAATTCGAGAGAATGGTTGCCCCGGGAGATTTTCGGGAGGGGCACTGAAATTCGTGAGTCTCCCGGGAAAATTGGGAGTGTTGGCAAGTATGTACTAAACACTGGTACTGTCAGGCTTGTCCCTGACAGTTTGGCCAAGTTTTTGTTTTTCCTCTGTTTGTTTTATTTCCTGTCAGCACTCTTATTTTGGTTCAGTTTCCTGTTTGTCTCTCTGAGTGCTGTCCTCTCAGCTGTGGCTGATTGGCACCTGACCACACCTGGTGTCAATCAGCCAGCTGCTATTTAAACCTGCCTTCCCCTCCAGTCAGTGCTGGATTATTGTAGTGTCTACTTGTAAAATGTCGCTAATACTTGTTGTCAATTCTACATGTCGATATCGTTACAGCTACTACCTGTCGTGCTACTACTTGTCCTTGTACCTGTTGTCGTAGCGGTAAGCTGTTCCTGTTAGCTATTTGTAGTTTGATTTCTCCTAACTCTTTTGTTTTGTGTTTTCTTGTTAGCCATTAGCTGTTTCCAGTTTTTTTCTGTTGATGGTTCCTGTTTTCAGTTTTGGCTTTTCATAGTTCCTGGTTTGTGTTTTTACCTTTATTTTATGAACATTAAATCATGTTTTCCTGGACAAAGCCTGTTATCTCTGCATCCTGGGATTCGTCACCTACACACTGACAGGTACCATATACAGTACAGGCCAAAAGTTTGGACATACCTTCTCATTCAATGTGTTTTCTTTAATTTCATGACTATTTACATTGTAGATTATCACTGAAGGCATCAAAACTATGAATGAACACATGTGGAGTTAAGGTAAAATAACTGAAAACATGTTTTATATTCTAGATTCTTAAAAATAGCCACCCTTTGCTCTGATTACTGCTTTGCACACTCTTGGCATTCTCTCGATGAGCTAACTCCTTCAAAACTGATGGAAAACCATTTCATTTGAAGCTCATCGAGAGAATGCCAAAAGTGTGCAAAGCAGTAATCAGAGCAAAGGGTGGCTATTTTGAAGAAACTAGAATGTAAAACATGTTTTCAGTTATTTCACCTTTTTTTGTGAAGTACATAACTCCACATGTGTTCATTCATAGTTTTGATGCCTTCAGTGACAATCTACAATGTAAATAGTCATGAAAATAAAGAAAACACATTGAATGAGGAGAAGGTGTGTCCACACTTTTGGTCTGTACTGTATGTATAAAGTGTATCTGCTGATGTATTTCTGATGTAGATGAAAAAAAAAAAAAAAAAGACCCATACCGATATATGTAAACATGCCAAATATCGACGCCAACAATTGGTCGATCTCCAATTAAAACTAGTACCGTATTTTCCGCACCATAAGGCGCCCTGGGTTAAAAGCCGCGCCTTCAATGAACGGCATATTTCAAAACTTTGTCCACCTATAAGCCGCCCCGTGTTGTAAGCCGCATCTAACTGCGCTAAAGGAATGTCAAAAAAACAGTCAGATAGGTCAGTCAAACTTTAATAATATATTAAAAACCAGCGTTCTAACAACTCTGTTCACTCCCAAAATGTACGCAAATGTGCAATCACAAACATACGTATATCAACATGGACAGAGCTGCGTGAAAAAAGCCACCCGGCCTCTTCGCGTAAACTTAAACTTACCTTAACCACTCGCTCATCTTTTCTTCATCCATCCCTTCGAGTTAGCTTTTATGATGACGCCGGCTGGAAAGGTCTCTTTTGGCAAGGTCTTCCTTTTGAATATCACCATGGGTGGAAGTTTCGGGCCATTAGCATGGCAAGCTAGAACCACAGTGAAGGATGACTTCTCATTCCCTGTGGTGCGAATATTCACCGTACGTGCTCCCGTTGTATCCACAGTGCGGTTCACAGGAATATCAGTTGCTGTGAAATAGTAATCCGTGTGCGGATGGAGAGATTGCGTCTTTTCATGAACCGGATCCCTGACGCTTAGTAGGAGCCATTTTGTGGCCTTTACAGATGTAAACACACAAAGGAAATGAAACGTACGGTATATCCGCGCGCTTTTTCTTCTTCTACGCGGGCGGGTGGTTGCTTACAGTAGAAGAAGCGCTTCCTGTTCTATGGGGGCGGGTGCTTACCTTGGCGGTTGCTTGCGTAGAAGAAGAAGCGCTTCCTGTTCTACCGGGAAAAAAGATGGCGGCTGTTTACCGAAGTTGCGAGATCGAAACTTTATGAAAATGAATCTTAATATTTATCCATATATAAGGCGCACCGGGTTAAAAGCCGCACTGTCAGCTTTTGAGTAAATTTGTGGTTTTTAGGTGCGGCTAATAGTGCGGAAAATACGGTATAAGTATGATGACAAAAACAGTTACTTCAGTTAAAGTAACAGAGTAAATGCAGCACGTTATTATCTACCTCAAGTCGCCACACGCACTTTCTTGGAAAAGCGTTGAGTAGTTTCAGAAAGCAACAATAATGATGTTTACTTGGCAGCAGTGAGCAGTTCCAGCAGGCTGCAAGTGGACAACTAATAGAGCAGCCTTCCAGCACACACTCATCACTTTGTGCTTTCATGCTTCGCAGCCTCTGGAGGCAAAAAATAAACGTCTCCAAAAAAAAAAAAGCCCAAAAACACACAATGACTAACAACATTTGGGAGGAGCCATCGGGCATCATCAGCATCAAATACGAGCACGGGTGGCCCCTCCCACCGCGCAGTGTTTGTCTTTCAATCAGATTATAATCATTACAGGCAAAAATCATTCCACAATCTTGACACATTTTTTTAGTAACAAGTATGAGAGTAGCGATACTAGGCGCTGTATTTATATTACTGTGGGGGGAGATGTTGTCAGCGCTGCCTGCAGGAGCAAAAGTCACCGCCTCTGTCCATAGTGCTGAGGACAGAGCACCATCAGACGGGGGCGTGGCAGTGCTGACGGCGAGACACAGCTGGCAGGTGATTAGATTTCACAGGTCTTAATCTAATCATCTGTTGTCTTTAACAGTAAGCGGCCGGGAGCAGGAGGAGAGAGAGGATATGGACGCGGCTGGAAAGTCGCGTCCGGCTGGAGAGAGAACTTTGATTAAAACAATTGATTATTAAAACCTTGTTAAAACCTGCACGCTTGGCTCCTGTGCCGTGTCTGACAGTGGGACCGCTAGGAATCGACTTCCACAATTACATTCAATGCATTCACTTGGCATTGGATATACCAAATATTTCAACTGTGTCGTTTTCGACCATGGTTAAATGGAGGCCCTAAACAGAATTGTATTTTAATTTTATCTCAAATGTTGCACACTTGTGCTTGTCTGTCCCAAAACGCAGTGTCTGCAAAATTCCTTAAAAAAAAGTAGTTATACTTACTCCACTGTGGACTGGACTCTTACTATTATGTTGGACCCACTATGGACTGGACTCTCACAATATTATGTCAGACCCACTCGACATCCATTGCATTCGGTCTCCCCTAGGGGGGGGTTACCCACATATGCGGTCCTCTCCAAGGTTTCTCATAGTCATTCACATCGACGTCCCACTGGGGTGAGTTTTTCCTTGCCCTTATGTGGGCTCTGTACCGAGGATGTCGTTGTGGCTTGTGCAGCCCTTTGAGACACTTGTGATTTAGGGCTATATAAATAAACATTGATTGATTGATTGATTGATACTCCTTACTTTACCAAAAAAAGTAAAAGATTTACTAACGGAAATACTCTTTAATAAAATTAATAATTGCTAGGGAAAGTAATTAATATGTTACAAAAAATATATACATATATATATATATATATCTGGCATATGCATATGAAGTGAATGACGTTTCATGAGAGCAGAGCGTGTGTGTGTTTGTGTATGAGAGTGTGTGCCCTTAAAAGGCAGTGCCTGTTGCCAGTGAGGTGTGGCGTCAGCGAGAGAGCGCTAAGAGCAACAATTTAAATCAGTTTATGTTTGTTTTTTAGCTTTGCAGCGGCAATGATGGCAGCTATTGAATCTTTTCACTGGATTGTGTTAGTTAAAGAATAATAAAGAGATTAAATTTGCTTCCATTGCTGTAATCTCCTTGTCCACAAATGTGGTACAGTAGGGTTGACACTTTTGTCACTTCAATTATTGATTTGTTGTTCATTAATCCCTTATAGTAGTTGTGTGTATTAGTGCATGTATTACATGTTTGCTGTGTGATGTTGCCTCCTGCTTGACACCAAGTTCATTTGTAAAACGTTACTTTCTGCATTGAACTTGATGTTGTCTTGTTGACATACAGCCGCATTACATTACTCGTTACTAGCAAAATAAATGCTGTCGAAAGGTTTTTATAAAAAATTGTATTGTGTTTTGTAGGAATCATTTTCTGAAAGTTTTATCAAAATATGCCAATACATTTCTGAATGATCTATAATGAAATAAACTGAGTGAAGCTTATTTCATTCATTGTTTTTGCCTCTGTGGGTGAAGGTGATGGCCACCAGGCTTGTAACGTTAACGTAAGGTAACATAGTAGAAATAATCCGGATCACCCCCAAAATCCTTTTTTTTGTTCCTCATCTCATTTCAGAGATTTCATGAAAGTTTCATCAAAATCATTTTCAACCTATATTCAATTGAATAGACTGCAAAGACAAGATACTTAACGTTCCAACTGGAAAACTGTTATTTTTTGCAAATATTAGCTCATTTGGAATTTGATGCCTGCAACATGTTTCACAAAATCTGGCACAAGTGGCAAAAAAGACTGAGAAAGTTGAAGAATGCTAATCAAACATTTATTTGGAAAATCCCACAGGTGAACAGGCTAATTGGGAACAGGTGGGTGCCATGATTGGGTATAAAAGCAGCTTCCATGAAATGCTCAGTCATTCACAAACAAGGATGGAGCGAGGGTCACCACTTTGTCAACAAATGCGTGAGCAAATTGTTTAGGAACAACATTTCTCAACCAGCTTTTGCAAGGAATTTAGGGATTTCACCATCTACGGTCCGTAACATCATCAAAAGGTTCAGAGAATCTGGAGGAATCACTGCACGTAAGCAGCAAGGCTGAAAACCAATATTGAATGCACGTGACCTTTGATCCCTCAGGCGGTACTGCATCAACAACCGACATCAGTGTGTAAAGGATATCATCACATGGGCTCAGGAACACTTCAGAAAACCACTGTCAGTAACTACAGTTTGTCGCTACATCTGTAAATGCAAGTTTAAACTCTATTATGCAAAGCGAAAGCCATTTATCAACAACACCCAGAAACGCTGCCGGCTTCGCTGGGCCCGAGCTCATCTAAGATGGACTGATGCAAAGTGGAAAAGTGTTCTGTGGTGTGACAAGTCTACATTTTAAATTGTTTTGGAAACTGTGGACGTCGTGTCCTCTGGACAAAAGAGGAAAAGAACCATCCGGATTGTTATAGGCGCAAAGTTAAAAAAAACAGCATCTGTGATGGTATGGGGGTGTATTAGTGCCCAAGACATGGGTAACTTACACATCTGTGAAGGCACCATTAATGCTGAAAGGTACATTCAGGTTTTGGAGCAACATATGTTGCCATCTAAGCAACATTATCATGGACGCCCCTGCTTATTTCAGCAAGACAATGCCAAGCCACGTGTTACAACAGCGTGGCTTCATAGTAAAAGAGTGCGGGTCCTAGACTGGCCTGCCTGTAGTCCAGACCTGTCTCCCATTGAAAATGTGTGGCGCATTATGAAGGCTAAAATGCCACAACAGAGACCCCCGGACTGTTGAACAACTTAAGCTGTACATCAAGCAAGAATGGGAAAGAATTCCACCTGAAAAGCTTCAAAAATGTGTCTCCTCAGTTCCCAAACATTTACTGAGTGTTGTTAAAAGGAAAGGCCATGTAACACAGTGGTAAAAATGCCTCTGTGCCAACTTTTTTTGCAATGTGTTGCTGCCATTAAATTCTATGTTAATGATTATTTGCACACAAAAAAAAGTTTCTCAGTTCTAATGTTAAATATCTTGTAATAATAATAATAATTATATATATATATATATATATATATATATATATATATATATATATATATATATATATATATATATATATATATATATATATTAATATATATATATATATATAATAATATTATAATATCTATTCAATGGAATATAAGTTGAAAATGATTTGATAATCATTTTATTCTGTTTTTATTTACACAACGTGACAACTTGACTGGTTTTGGGTTTTGTACATAAACTTCTGGTGGAGGTAATAATCTATTATATAAGCAAGCACACATGCATTATAAGGTTGTTTTTTTTTGCATTGACCTGATCATTGCTACTTTGATTATGTGAAGATACACAGTATTCAAGCTACACAAGTCTTAGTTCAACTCAAGAAATGTTTGTATGAAGAAAATAAACAACAGAAACCTTTAATTTCACTGTTGAATAAAGAAAAAGTGAAAAGACATATATGCCTTCATAAAATAACCAAAATGTTTGCATGCCGACACACAAAAGTAAAATTGATGCAATCTGGCCCACTTCAACCTTCCCCTGCTGAGCGATGTCGTCACTGATAAACCTTCTCTGTGTAATATCCAGATTGCGTGACAAAAACAATTCTGGAGATCTGTGAGGTGTTTTTTTTTTTTTTTTTCTCAAGCTCCACTATCTAAAACAACTCCTGCTCAACACTCATACGTGTTATCATCGCCAATTCATTGTTGAGGTTTTAGTTTGGTTACTGTTAGGGATGTCCGATAATGGCTTTTTGCCGATATCCGATATTCCGATATTGTCCAACTCTTTAATTACCGATACCGATATCAACCGATACAGATATCAACCGATATATGCAGTCGTGGAATTAACACATTATCATACCTAATTTGGACAACCAGGTATGGTGAAGATAAGGTACTTTTTAAAAAAAAATAATACAATAAAATAAGATAAATAAATTAAAAACATTTTCTTGAATAAAAAAGAAAGTAAAACAATATAAAAACAGTTACATAGAAACTAGTAATGAATGAAAATGAGTCAAATTAACTGTTAAAGGTTAGTACTATTAGTGGACCAGCAGCACGCACAATCATGTGTGCTTACGGACTGTATCTCTTGCAGACTGTATTGATATACAGGTAAAAGCCAGTAAATTAGAATATTTTGAAAACTTCATTTATTTCAGTAATTGCATTCAAAAGGTGTAACTTGTACATTATATTTATTCATTGCACACAGACTGATGCATTCAAATGTTTGTTTCATTTAATTTTGATGATTTGAAGTGGCAACAAATGAAAATCCAAACTTCTGTGTGTCACAAAATTAGAATATTACTTAAGGCTAATACAAAAAAGGGATTTTTAGAAATGTTGGCCAACTGAAAAGTATGAAAATGAAAAATATGAGCATGTACAATACTCAATACTTGGTTGGAGCTCCTTTTGCCTCAATTACTGTGTTAATGCGGCGTGGCATGGAGTCGATGAGTTTCTGGCACTGCTCAGGTGTTATGAGAGCCCAGGTTGCTCTGATAGTGGCCTTCAACTCTTCTGCGTTTTTGGGTCTGGCATTCTGCATCTTCCTTTTCACAATACCCCACAGATTTTCTATGGGGCTAAGGTCAGGGGAGTTGGCGGGCCAATTTAGAACAGAAATACCATGGTCCGTAAACCAGGCACGGGTAGATTTTGCGCTGTGTGCAGGCGCCAAGTCCTGTTGGAACTTGAAATCTCCATCTCCATAGAGCAGGTCAGCAGCAGGAAGCATGAAGTGCTCTAAAACTTGCTGGTAGACGGCTGCGTTGACCCTGGATCTCAGGAAACAGAGTGGACCGACACCAGCAGATGACATGGCACCCCAAACCATCACCCAACCATGCAAATTTTGCATTTCCTTTGGAAATCGAGGTCCCAGAGTCTGGAGGAAGACAGGAGAGGCACAGGATCCACGTTGCCTGAAGTCTAGTGTAAAGTTTCCACCATCAGTGATGGTTTGGGGTGCCATGTCATCTGCTGGTGTCTATTATGGGTCTACTGAAAATGTGAGCAAATCTGCTAGGTCAAAAGTATACATACAGCAATGTTAATATTTGCTTACATGTCCCTTAGCAAGTTTCACTGCAATAAGGCGCTTTTGGTAGCCATCTACAAGCTTCTGACAAGATTCTGGTTGAATTTTTTAACCACTCCTCTTGACAAAATTGGTGCAGTTCAGCTAAATTTGTTGGTTTTCTGACATGGACTTGTTTCTTCAGCATTGTCCACACGTTTAAGTCAGGACTTTGGGAAGGCCATTCTAAAACCTTCATTCTAGCCTGATTTAGCCATTCCTTTACCACTTTTGACGTGTGTTTGGGGTCATTGTCCTGTTGGAACACCCAATTGCGCCCAAGACCCAACCTCCGGGCTGATGATTTTAGGTTGTCCTGAAGAATTTGGGGGTAATCTTCCTTTTTCATTGTCCCATTTACTCTCTGTAAAGCACCAGTTCCATTGACAGCAAGACAGGCCCAGAGCATAATACTACCACCACCATGCTTGACGGTAGGTATGGTGTTCCTGGGATTAAAGGCCTCATTTTTTCTCCTCCAAACATATTGCTAGGTATTGTGGCCAAACAGCTCAATTTTTGTTTTGAGTTGTAGAAATTATTGGAAACTCAAGACAGCCATGACATGTCCTTATGTCCGTCACAAGTGTATGTAAACTTTTAACCACAACTGTATATATACTTTTTGTTTGTTTTGTTTATATTGTTACATATATAAGGGTTCTCTAGATTCAATATTGATATTGGTTTGGTATCAGCAAAACATAACGTACTGTATGGTATTATTCATGTAAAATGTCCGATACAAGCAGTCCTGCAGTGTGTTTGCTTGTGCAAAGCTGGACAGCCAGTTTACATCTAAATGGCCTCCAATAAACCCCCTATTTCTTCTATTTTAGTCAATCATTTAAGGTAAACATGCTAGACTTTTAGCTACTAAGAGCTAGGAGCTACACAACAGCAGAGCAAACAATAACACACAAGGTAGACATATGTAATAATCATTGAACAATATTGCAGTGTACATTTGTCAATATAAAGTATCAAATAATTATAGTTGCATATTACTTAAACACACAGTCTCCAAGGCAGAAGTGTATTAGAAAGTATCAAGTAACAAACGTGTCTGCATCATTCAACTTACTGTGTCATGAGCTTAACCTAATAAATTGTGGCCACAAGGTGTCACCAAAAACAATTACCACACCACTTTAACTTGCAGACAGCATAAATCCAATCCAGGAATATATACAGTAGGTTAATGATTTTTCACCATTGTTCTCGGAATAATTTCACTGGTTCAAACCTTTTCTCACATCCCGCACTGCAAATCAATGAAAGTATGTGTGATTCTTGCTGATATCGGATCAATGTGAGTATCGAACAATATTCAAGGCTCAAATTAAGATAGCCGCAATTTTGCTACCATAGTATATTTTATTTGTATTGTTTGTTGTATGGCAGCACGGTGGAAGAGGGGTTAGTGCATCTGCCTCACAATACAAAGGTCCTGAGTAGTCTTGGGTTCAATCCCGGGCTCGGGATCTTTCTGTGTGGAGTTTGCATGTTCTCCCTGTGACTGCGTGGGTTCCCTCCGGGTACTCCGGCTTCCTCCCACTTCCAAAGACATGCACCTGGGGATAGGTTGATTGGCAACACTAAATTGGCCCTGGTGTGTGAATGTTGTCTGTCTATCTGTGTTGGCCCTGCGATGAGGTGGCGACTTGTCCAGGGTGTACCCTGCCTTCCGCCCGATTGTAGCTGAGATAGGCTCCAGCGCCCCCCGCGACCCCAAAGGGAATAAGCGGTAGAAAATGGATGGATGGATGTTTGTTGTATTTAACTTGGATATTTAAACATTTACATTCCAATTACAATATTAAAATGTACCAGAAATACAAGTTTATTGCATTTCAAAAAGTATACTTGTGTTATTATGTATTATTTCATCAGCGGTTAATTTTGTCTCTAAAAAAAAATAATAAAATGCAATATTATCTTTTATCGGCTATAATTTGTAGGTAATATATCGTTGTTATCGACCCAGGCCTACCGTTACGGTACCAATTCCCAGTACCTTGGAGTCGATACGGTACTCAACAATAGCAATTTTCGATACTTTTGTGTGTGTTAACAAATATTATTTGTTTATGATAATAAAATCTAAATTCTTATTGCACCATTTAAAAATGATCTGATTATAATAACTGCTGTCCAGTTCTGATTATATCTTGTTTTATCACATTTCTGAGTCTCATTTTCAAGTATGATGTTAGATAGCGGTAGCGTATAGTTTATGGCGTGTTGGCTAGTCAGTTCAGTCTTTGCTGAATCTAGTGTTTTGTTGCACCCTAAAAAGTGTTAATACTCTAAGAATTGTACTTATTACGCAGCAGCTGTTTGATTGTAACGTGCATCTTAGATGTAGTTTTTATTGACACATTTGCTATTGCGAATAAATAATATGTCAGTAGCAAAGGCAATGTATATTAGCATCAAGCTAGCACATTTTTGGAAAAGTGGAGACCTACTTTACTTATGTTGTTTCTTTGTTGGCATTAAACATTGCAACATTACCTAGAGGTAATTTGGCTGAGTCCGCTCTCAGTACAGTAACGTGGCACCTTTACATTTTACGGGAATCGGTGCTTAGTAGGACCGGCGGGATTCGGTCGGTGCCAAAAAAGTACTTGGTACCCATCCCTAAGTGTGGCACACCTTTACAGTAAAGGTTATGACAGAAAAGTAAAGTACTGGTAGTTCTTTTGTTAGAATAATTATGTCATACTTGCCAACCTTCAGACCTCCGATTTCGGGAGGTGGGTGGTGGAGAGGGGGCGTGGTCGGAGTGGGGGGGCGTGGTTAAGAGGGGAGGAGTATATTGACAGCTAGAATTCACCAAGTCAAGTATTTCATACATATATATATATATATATACATCCTGAAAATATGCAAACAAAACTGTGTTTAGATAGTTGATACTTCAAACTTGCATAAATAAATCTTAAGGAATATAACATAACTTGGCTTCTGAGAGCTTCAAAATGTAATGAATAAAATGCTAAAGTTGTTGATAAACAAGCAATTATTTTAATAATTAAATATGGTCATTTTAAATGAATTATTTTGATAATTTAAAATTAATTATTTCAAATATGTTTATTTTAATTCTATGGCTGGATGTAATAAGGAGTCAGAAAAAAAATACAAATAAAAATACAATTAATTTTGATGTTTTTAGCAAAATATAGTAAAAATGTATTTAGTTTGTTTTTTTAAAATTAATAAATATATTCATTTTTAGGTAAGATACACATAATAATACAATTTGTCTCTAGTCTGGATGATTTAGTTCTTGTCACCCTGTTGTCCTCCCGTCACTCAGGTTCGCATGGAGCTGGAGGGGGCGTGGCCTCCAGCTCCGGCTGAAAATCGTGAGATTTTCGGGAGAATATTTGTCCCGGGAGGTTTTCGGGAGAGGCGCTGAATTTCGGGAGTCTCCCGGAAAATTCGGGAGGGTTGGCAAGTATGAATTATGTATATATTATCACACAACTCTTATATTTAAGGGCTGTTGCTATAGTTATTATCAATTGTGCTGAAATTGTATGTTTCTTTGTCTGTGCAAAGCCAGTCTCGTATCAGTGTTTGTTCCCAGAATATGGCACACCTTTACAGTAAAGGTTATGACAGAAAAGTAAAGTACTGGTAGTTCTTTGTACCCCAGCATGCAATATGTGAGCACAAGTTCCATGTTAGCACTTTGCAAGTTAATGAGAAGAAAATCAGACGGAGACATGAACGTGCACGCTCAGTCGCTGCGGGCTGAGATTGTGGAAATGAAAATGATTCCGCACAGGATTTGCACGTTAGCGTCAAAGAGGAACCGTCTGACTCTGATGGGGAAGAGTTTATCAGTGGGTGACATGGAACAGAAAAAAAAAAACCCCGGTGGTTCAAGAAGGATGTCAACATGGTTTGCTGCCTCCTGATAAGAGAGAGCTCCTCCTCGGAAGAACCGCCGGGAGGAAAAATACGGGAAAAACATCACAATCAGCAAAGAGCAAGAAAGCTACAGGTGGTGATTTCTTGTATCAACACAAATAACTGGGATTAGCAGCAGGGGGAGGGGCCACCATTTCTGGACGTGATTGGACAAACAATCACCAGCTTTTGCACGCCACAACTGGTGCTGGCTAGCCTACCAATGCCGGGATTTTAATGTTTACATCCCTCGCTTTTCCTTCCGAAAAGTCGCACGCATATTGGACAAAAACTAAGCAGCTAATTTTCCCATAAGAAATCAAGTAAATCCCTTAATTGTGTTCCAGATGACAAAAAATGGATATAAAACACATTTTATGGATAGTGGGGGTGTGTATGGTAGCGTCCCGGAAGAGTTAGTGCTGCAAGGGGTTCTGGGTATTTGTTCTGTTGTGTTTATATTGTGTTACGATGCGGATGCTCTCCCAAAAGGTGTTTGTCATTCTTGTTTGGTGTGGGTTCACAGTGTGGCGCATATTTGTAACAGTGTTAAAGTTGTTTATACGGCCACCCTCAGTGTGACCTGTATGGCTCTTGATCAAGTATGGCTAGCATTCCCTTGTAAGTGTGTGAAAAGCCGTAGATATTATGTGACTGGGCCGGCACGCAAAAGCAGTGCCTTTAAGGTTTATTAACGCTCTGTACTTCTTGATACGTCCGTGTACACAGCGGCGTTTTAAAAAGTCGTAAATTTTACTTTTTGAAACCGACACCGATAATTTCCGATATTACATTTTAAGGCATTTATCGGCCGATAATATCGGACATCTCTAATAATAATACATTTTATTTCTAGGCGCCCTTCTAGACACTCAAGGACACCGTACATTCGTTAAAAGCAGTGCAACACAAACAATAATAAAAAAAAAGTGGGAAATAAGACAAATAATCCGATCAGGCTAAAATACACTAACAACACAGTGCAAATGAGGTCACAGGCGGTTGATGTTGCGTAGGTGAATATAAGCAGACCGGGTTATGATATTGATATGAGAATGAACAGACCGGGTAACGTTATTGATATGAGAATGAAAAGATAGAGTACTGTCGAGGATGACACCCAGACTCTTAACCTGTGGGGAGCGGGAAACAGTGGAGTTGTCGATGGCTATTGAAAACCTGTTGGTTTTGGATAGTGCTGATTTAGAACCAATGAGGAGAACCTCGGTTTTGTCACTGTTTAGTTTGAGGAAATTGGAGGAGAACCAGGATTTAATGTCTGTTGGACAGTGTCAGGTTCAAACACTGATGACATCTATTAAACAAGACAAGAAGCAAAGAATTAAACAGAGAGAATTAAATTTGGCTCAATTGAGGAGAGCGCGCCTGGGCTGTACTCTTGTACAGTCTCCATCACGCTCTGGCGAAAGATTGTATGCCTCTTCTTTTATTTGGACTTTCCCTGATTACATGGCAACAACTGTTTCTAAGGGAGGGGGGTCGTAAACAGCCATCGCCTTTTGTTACTGAACAGTTCAAAGAAAAGGTCGTAAACAGTTCACAGAAAAGGTCGTAAAACAGTTCAAAGAACAGGTCGCCTTGAGGGGAGTCAGGCCCTGCTTCCTCGACGCTTTGTAGTTCTTGGGTCAAGAACATTATTTATTATGATATATATTTATATCATGATATATGATATGATATATATATATATATAATATTTCTGTTGATTACAATACATGAAAGAAACAGAACACCTTCATGTTGCTTCCCATCCTACACAGTGGAGTTTTACAAGCCTTCTGCTTGGTAGGATTAAAGACAGCTTTTGTCTGCTCGCCGGGAACTCATTGAAACACAAAGTTTTGTGATAACTTAGATACAATTATTCTGACAGACAGTCAGCAAGGGACGGGGGTGGTAGGGTGGAGGTGGGTTTACTGGAGAGGTAGAGCTGGGTGTCATCCGCGTAACAGTGAAAGCTGATGTTGTACTTACATATATTATATTGCCGAGGGGAAGAAGGTAGATGACAAAAAGGTGGGGCCCAAGGACAGAGCCCTGGGGCACACCTGAAGTGACGGGAGAAGGCTCGGATGTGAAGGATTTGAGTTGAATGCGGCCTGTGAGGTAGTCAATCAATCAATCAATCAATCAATGTTTATTTATATAGCCCTAAATCACAAGTGTCTCAAAGGGCTGCACAAGCCACAACGACATCCTCGGTACAAAGCCCACATAAGGGCAAGGAAAAACTCACCCCAGTGGGACGTCGATGTGAATGACTATGAGAAACCTTGGAGAGGACCGCATATGTGGGTAACCCCCCCCCCCCCTCTAGGGGAGACCGAAAGCAATGGATGTCGAGTGGGTCTAACATAATATTGTGAGAGTCCAGTCCATAGTGGATCCAACATCATAGTAAGAGTCCAGTCCATAGTGGGGCCAGCAGGACACCATCCCGAGCGTAGACGGGTCAGCAGCGCAGAGATGTTCCCAGCCGATGCACAGGCGAGCGGTCCACCCCGGGTCCCGACTCTGGACAGCCAGCACTTCATCCATGGCCACCGGACCTGTGCCCCCCCCCCCCCTCCACAAGGAACAGGGGAGCAGAGGAGAAAAGAAAAGAAACGGCAGATCAACTGGTCTAACAGGGGGGCTATTTAAAGGCTAGAGTATACAAATGAGTTTTAAGATGGGACTTAAATGCTTCTACTGAGGTAGCATCTCTAATTGTTACCGGGAGGGCATTCCATAGTACTGGAGCCCCAATAGAAAACGCTCTATAGCCCGCAGACTTTTTTTGGGCTCTGGGAATCACTAATAAGCCGGAGTTCTTTGAACGCAGATTTCTTGCCGGGACATATGGTACAATGCAATCGACAAGATAGGACGGAGCTAGACCGTGTAGTATTTTATACGTAAGTAGTAAAACCTTAAAGTCGCTTCTTAAGTGCACAGGAAGCCAGTGCAGGTGAGCCAGTATAGGCGTAATATGATCAAACTTTCTTGTTCTTGTCAAAAGTCTAGCAGCCGCATTTTGTACCAACTGTAATCTTTTAATGCTAGACATAGGGAGACCCGAAAATAATACGTTACAGTAATCGAGACGAGACGTAACCAACGCATGAATAATGATCTCAGCGTCGCTAGTGGATAAAATAGAACAGATTTTAGCGATATTACGTAGATGAAAGAAGGCCGTTTTAGTAACACTCTTAATGTGTGACTCAAAGGAGAGAGTTGGGTGGAAGATAATACCCAGATTCTTTACTGATTCGCCTTGTGTAATTGTTTGGTTGTCAAATGTTAATGTGGTATTTTTAAATAAATGTCGGTGTTTAGCAGGACCGATAATCAGCATTTCCGTTTTCTTGGCGTTGAGTTGCAAGAAGTTAGCGGACATCCATTGTTTAATTTCATTAAGACACGCCTCCAGCTGACTACAATCCGGCGTGTTGGTCAGCTTTAGGGGCATGTAGAGTTGGCTGTCATCAGCATAACAATGAAAGCTAACACCGTATTTGCGTATGATGTCGCCTAGCGGCAACATGTAAATACTAAAGAGTGCAGGGCCAAGAACCGAACCCTGAGGAACTCCGCACGTTACCTTAACATAGTCCGAGGTCACATTATTATGGGAGACGCAATGCATCCTGTCAGTAAGATAAGAGTTAAACCACGACAAAGCTAAGTCTGACATACCAATACGTGTTTTGATACGCTCTAATAAAATATTATGATCGACGGTATCGAAAGCAGCGCTAAGATCAAGAAGCAGCAACATGGATGACGCATCAGAATCCATCGTTAGCAGTAGATCATTAGTCATTTTTGCGAGGGCTGTCTCCGTAGAGTGATTTGCCCTGAAACCGGATTGAAAAGGTTCACAGAGATTGTTAGACACTAAGTGTTCATTTAGCTGCTGTGCGACAATTTTTTCGAGGATTTTCGAAATAAAGGGAATGTGGGACCAGGGCCGGCCCGTGGCATAGGCCGTATAGGCAAATGCTAAGGGCGCCGTCCATCAGGGGGCGCCACGCCAGTGCCACAAATGTTGGAGAAAAAAAAAAAAAGTTGGTACTATTATTTCTAAATACAAAAAATAATCCCACGTTAATTAAAATGCAAAGTAAAGCCTATATAATAGAAATATTATTTGTTACAACATTACAACCCCCAACCCCTTCGCCCGGTGCGCCCCCTCCCTTCCCGTATCAAGACTCTTTTTGGACGTCACCACATCAAAAAATCAACACAAGATGTCAAAACGGCCAAAACTGTCAGGTGCCCAGGGAAGAAAAAAGAGAAAAGAAGAGGAGTAGAAACGAGAAAAGACAGAGGTAGCAGGTAGGTAACGTTAGCCTACATGAAATTATTTGTCTGTTACAGAATGTGATAGTAACCCGGCTTTTTAGCATTAAGCTAATGTTACATGATTCGGCAATTGCTAATCAATAAATAGCTAGTTCTGTTTTAACGTCGGGTTAATATTGTGGAGGGGGCTAAATTGTTATGGAAAATAATAATGTAACGTTAGGTAATTACAGTACTCCCACCTTACATTCCTCAGGGACATTTGTATTAGATCTTTTAAGCAGGTATTTTTTGTTTACATTGTTATTGCCTTCTGGTTAGCTAATGTTTGCCCTGCAGGTAATAGTCACTTTTCCACCCATTAGGTATAGTTGTAAGCCTAGTTGTTAAAGTGCACATCATTAATGTTAATTAAGCAATATGTATGTAAAAAATATTGTATTTCATATATTCATTTTTTATTTTTTGCATTCATTTATTTATTCATATTTTTTTTTATCTTGTTAACTATTCTGATTGTTAATTTGCTTTCTTTAAGTAAAAAAAAGGTCAAAGACAAAGCTATTTGGTTTCTTGTGAGTATATACAGTTCACTGCCGATGTGGGGGGGCGCCATCTAAAATCTTGCCTAGGGCGGCAGATTGGTTAGGGCCGGGCCTGGGTGGGACACCGGTCGGTAGTTTACCATGAGGTCAGGATCAAGGTTAGGTCTTTTGAGCAGAGGATGAATAACCGCTTTCTTGAATGCTAGGGGAACAGTGCCAGAGGAAGGTAGGGTCTAAAACACTTTGGTGGAGTGTGAGTGATGCCAATTTTATGGATAACACTTATAGTGTAACATGCAGGGAATAAAATGTAAAATACATAAAAACAACTAATTAATGCATATTTCACATGACTTTAATGAAAATGCTTGTTGGCAAAGATGGGGATGAGCAAAAGCCTGCTTTGAATTCAATAGTGTTTCTCACCTTCTTCATCAAAGTGCTGGCACTAATAACTTTCTTTGGCCTCATGGGGGATTAATATTGTAGTACAGCAACTAATTCTTCAACGCGTGGGATTCTTTGTTTGGACACTCCATTCCGCAGAACAACAATTTTTCAGGACAATGTTTGAGTAACACAAATGGTACACAAAAACTGGGGTCAGAAAAACTAAAAGTGGGGCATACAAAAACAAAGGTAACACTGTATATGGTTAGAGAAAATACAGTATATCCCAAAAGTGAGTATTCTTACTTGGTCAAAGGACAATAGAAAAGAAACTTGAAAATACGTCAGATTATACAACAAGTGAGTAGCAAAATGATTGTATCGAGCATGGTGGTGGTCAAAAAAAAGAGGACTTTTCTCTAAGTTCTCACTTGAATTTACAGGCGTGGTCAAAAGCTTACATACACTTGTAAAGAACATTGGGTCATGGCTGTCTTGAGTTTCTAATACAAACCCCGTTTCCTTATGAGTTGGGAAATTGTGTTAGATGTAAATATAAACGGAATACAATGATTTGCAAATCCTTTTCAACCCATATTCAGTTGAATGCGCTACAAAGACAAGATATTTGATGTTCAAACTCATAAACTTTATTTATTTTTTGCAAATAATAATTAACTTAGAATTTCATGGCTGCAACACGTGCCAAAGTAGTTGGGAAAGGGCATGTTCACCAATGTGTTACATGGCCTTTCCTTTTAACAACACTCAGTAAACGTTTGGGAACTGAGGAGACACATTTTTGAAGCTTTTCAGGTAGAATTCTTTCCCATTCTTGCTTGATGTACAGCTTAAGTTGTTCAACAGTCCGGAGGTCTCCGTTGTGCTATTTTAGGCTTCATAATGCGCCACACATTTTTAATGGGAGACAGGTCTGGACTACAGGCAGGCCAGTCTAGTACCCACACTCTTTTACTATGAAGCCACGTTGATGTAACACGTGGCTTGGCATTGTCTTGCTGGAATAAGCAGGGGCGTCCATGGTAACGTTGCTTGGATGGCAACATATGTTGCTCCAAAACCTGTATGTACCTTTCAGCATTAATGGTGCCTTCACAGATGTGTAAGTTACCCATGTCTTGGGCACTAATACACCCCCATACCATCACAGATGCTGGCTTTTCAACTTTGCACCTATAACAATCCGGATGGTTCTTTTCCTCTTTGGTCCGGAAGACACGACGTCCACAGTTTCCAAAAACAATTTGAAATGTGGACTCGTCAGACCACAGAACACTTTTCCACTTTGTATCAGTCCATCTTAGATGAGCTCAGGCCCAGCGAAGCCGACGGCGTTTCTGGGTGTTGTTGATAAACGGTTTTCGCCTTGCATAGGAGAGTTTTAACTTGCACTTACAGATGTAACGACCAACTGTAGTTACTGACAGTGGGTTTCTGAAGTGTTCCTGAGCCCATGTGGTGATATCCTTTACACACTGATGTCGCTTGTTGATGCAGTACAGCCTGAGGGATCGAAGGTCACGGGCTTAGCTGCTTACGTGCAGTGATTTCTCCAGATTCTCTGAACCCTTTGATGATAATACGGACCGTAAATGGTGAAATCCCTAAATTCCTTGCAATAGCTGGTTGAGAAAGGCTTTTCTTAAACTGTTCAACAATTTGCTCACGCATTTGTTGACAAACTGGTGACCCTCGCCCCATCCTTGTTTGCATTTCATGGAATCTACTTGTATACCCAATCATGGCACCCACCTGTTCCCAATTTGCCTGCTCACCTGTGGGATGTTCCAAATAAGTGTTTGATGAGCATTCCTCAACTTTATCAGTATTTATTGCCACCTTTCCCAACTTTTTTGTCACGTGTTGCTGGCATCAAATTCTAAAGTTAATGATATTTGCACAAAAAAAAATGTTAATCAGTTTGAACATCAAATATGTTGTCTTTGTAGCATATTCAACTGAATATGGGTTGACAATGATTTGCAAATCATTGTATTCCGTTTATATTTACATCTAACACAATTTCCCAACTCACATGGAAACGGGGTTTGTAAATTCTACAACAGTGATTGGAGCACATGCCTCCAAAACTATTGCTGGGTATTGTGGCCAAACAGCTCCATTTTTGTTTCATCTGACCACAGAACTTTCCTCCAGAAGGTCTTATCTTTGTACATGTGATGTCAGATAAAACAAAAATCGAGCTGTTTGGCCACAATACCCAGCAATATGTTTGGAGGAGAAAAGGTGAGGCCTTCAATCCCAGGAACACCATAGCTACCGTCAAGCATGGTGGTGGTAGTATTATGCTCTGGGCCTGTTTTGCTGCCAATGGAACTGGTGCTTTACAGAGAGTAAATGGGACAATGGAAAAGGAGGATTGCCTCCAAATTCTTCAGGACAACCTAAAATCATCAGCCCGGAGGTTGGGTCTTGGGCGCAGCTGGGTGTTCCAACAAGACAATCACCCCAAACACACGTCAAAATGTCATTATCCGTGGCCCGGATCATGTTTTGGTATTTTAAATTAGTTTTGGACTCCCTCAGTTCCTGTTTTGTGCACCCTTGAGTTTGTTTTAGTTACCATCACCATTACTTATTATTTTCACCTATCTCTGATTGGTGTTCGGGACGCTCACCTGTTCCCCGAGCTTCTTTGTTTGCTTCAAGCTTCTATTACGTGAGTATTGCCTGTCTTTAGTCCATGCTTAGCGTTAGCCCTAGCGTCCAGTGCGATCGGCACGTTTCTCCTCTGGCTTGGTTTCTGTTTTGGCACTTGTTCGAGTTTTTGAGAATAAACTATGTTCCTACCTGCACGTCCTGTCCGGAGTGGTCCGTTTGCATCCCGGGGGAACGAACCTCACAGCAAGCTGCGACCCCCCGCATGTAACACAAAAGTGGTAAAGGAATGGCTAAATCAGGCTAGAATTAAGGTTTTAGAATGGCCTTCCCAAAGTGTGGACAATGCTGAAGAAACAAGTCCATGTCAGAAAAACATCAAATTTAGCTGAACTGCACCAATTTTGTCAAGAAGAGTGGTCAAAAATTCAACCAGAAGCTTGCCAGAATATTGTGGATAGGCTACCAAAAGCGCCTTATTGCAGTGAAACTTGCCAAGGGACGGCAGATTTGGTCACATTTTCAGTAGACCCATAATAAATTCATAAAAGAACCAAACTTCATGAATGTGACAAACAAGTATGTGCTCCAATCAATCCATCACAAAAAAATAAGAGTTGTAGAAATGATTGGAAAATCAAGACAGCCATGACATTATGTTCTTTACAAGTTGACTACGACTATAAGTGGTGGCTTTTTCGGACGTGTTGTAATGAAACAACTGGAATTGTGTGATGCATTACATTGTATCGTATGCATGTTCGAAATAAACTGAAACTGAACTGAATTGAACTAATTGTGCATTGTTTTGGTATTTTCCATTATTGAGCGTCCAATCTTACAGAGGGTGGAATTACGATCATTATTGGTGCAAATATGATAATACGATAGTACATCTGGCAACGCTGTTTTGCAACGCTAAAGGTCACCCTGCTGCTCTGTGGGCATTTAAGGCAAAGATTCTTATTAAATATTAAACACGAAGAAGAAATGAACTTTGGACGCCACGTGATGTCTTTTTAAGAGTCCATCCGATGTGCAGTGTGGGAATCTTAATGACGCAGCGCACGAAATGATAACCGTCGTCACAAATTCATCCAGGCAACTGCGACAAGCTCAACGTCTTTTCCCTGCGGTCGTGTTGGGGCTGACATTTCCTCTCGCAGGGAGCGCCAAAGCAGGTCAGCTCACAGCCAAGGCCTGCAAATACAGAACACCCTTGGGGAAACATGGCCTGTCCGCCCAGACGGGCGCAGGAAGGAAGGGAGCTTGGGAGATTTGTAGGTCCACTTACACAATGGAGTCACAATTCCGACCTTAAAAAAACCCTTTTGTTATTTCTGTATAGCTTGGATTTAAACTTGAGCTAGAAAGTATGCCAACTAAATAAGAGCAAGTAAATGGACACTAGGGATGTCCCGATCCGATATTTGGATCGGATCGGCTGCCGATATTTGCCAAAAATTGCGTATCGGCAAGGCATGGGAAAATGCCGATCCAGATCCAGTTCAAAAAAAAACTCCGGTCCGTGTTTTCCAACGCACCGATTTAAATAATACATTCCACTTTTCTGCTGCTCCGTAATTTCCGTTCCGCATTTCCCAGCACATCTTCAACACATCCACAGGTCTGTGAATTCTCGCGCAGTTGCTTTTAGCTGCTGGCATTACACGACAGGCTCTTCTCACTCTTTTCTGTGTCTCCCTCTCACAGACAGCAAGTGCATCTTCTTACACACGTCACATACTGTCACGTCATACGTCACATACGTATACGTCCTCCCCGAGCAGAGAGGTAGCAGCATGGCTAACATTAGCTGTGATGCTAGTGCAGCCGTGCGAGCAACGCTCCCTCTAAGGTGCTCGCCTGTGCAATTGCGCACTGTTTAAGCGTCCTCTGCGCATAGCAAATCTATGCCACGCACAAAATCAAATAAAAAAATAAGCGCATAACAATTTTCGACACTGACACGACAGAGAAAACAGTTTTCGTCATCATTGTTCAAATATTGTGACGTCTGTCGAGACGCTTATCTCCATTTGGTGCCACACGTCCACACCATCAAAATGCCGAGGCAAAAATTTCCACATGAACACCGTATGAAAAAATTAGTGATTTTTTTAGTTGTGATTTCCTTCTCTGCATGAAAGTTTAAAAGTAGCATATATTAATGCAGTATGAAGAAGAATGTTTTAATGTAGACATGCAAGCCTTGAAAGAAAAATTTGAAAATCAAGACTACATTTCCTGCAAATGGGTGCATTTCTACCCTATATTTTAACTTTAGATTTATTCTCATATCAAACTCTTTTGGCTGTCTTTTTGACACTTACATCCGGCGCCCCCCTCCACACCCTGGATTATAAATAATGTAAATAATTCAATGTGATTATCTTGTGTGATGACTGTATTATGATGATAGTATATATCTGATAGTATATATCTGTATCATGAATCATGACCCCGACTTAAACAAGTTGAAAAACTTATTGGGGTGTTACCATTTAGTGGTCAATTGTACGGAATATGTACTTCACTGTGCAACCTACTAATAAAAGTCTCAATCAATCAATCAAAACACACAGAATCATCATACTGCTGTGATTATATGCATCAAGTGTTCATTCAAGGCTAAGGCAAAATATTGAGATATATATCGTGTATCGCAATATGGCCTTAAAATATTGCAATATTAAAAAAAGGCCATATCGCCCAGCCCTAGTTCAATGATGCCATTTCTGTTTGTCATGTATAATTTTGTCTATTTTGTGTTTATCCTTAAATAAACAGGTCAGTTTCTTGTTACCAACCATTGTGTATTATTCAAACTCCCCTAATTCAGCTGGCTAGTTGTTATCAAGAGTACTAAAACCCTTTTCAACATGATTCTGACAACTAAGTAGGCTAAATAACTTTAAACTTTAATACATGCTCGGATAGGCCAATATCGGTCAGTATCGGTATCGGTCAGTATCGGTATCGGATCGGAAATGCAAAAACAATATCGGTATCGGATCGGAAGTGCAAAAACCTGGATCGGTACATCCCTAATGGACACACCTCTCAAAGTTCCCCTATTATGTAAATGAGACTATTCCATCCATCCATCCATCCATCTTCTTCCGCTTATCCGAGGTCGGGTCGCGGGGGCAGCAGCCTAAGCAGGGAAGCCCAGACTTCCCTCTCCCCAGCCACTTCGTCCAGCTCTTCCTGTGGGACCCCGAGGCGTTCCCAGGCCAGCCGGCAGACATAGTCTTCCCAACGTGTCCTGGGTCTTCCCCGCGGCCTCCTACCGGTCGGACGTGCCCTAAACACCTCCCTAGGTGGCATCCTGACCAGATGCCCGAACCACCTCATCTGGCTCCTCTCGATGTGGAGGAGCAGCGGCTTTACTTTGAGCTCCCCCCGGATGGCAGAGCTTCTCACCCTATCTCTAAGGGAGAGCCCCGCCACCCGGCGGAGGAAACTCATTTGGGCCGCTTGTACCCGTGATCTTGTCCTTTCGGTCATAACCCAAAGCTCATGACCATAGGTGAGGATGGGAACGTAGATCGACCGGTAAATTGAGAGCTTTGCCTTCCGGCTCAGCTCCTTCTTCACCACAACGGATCGATACAGCGTCCGCATTACTGAAGACGCCGCAGGATCGGGCAAATAAAATTAAAAAAAATTAGATTATATCCGCGGGTCGGGTCGGGTGGTTGAAATAAAAAAAAATTAGATTTTAAATAGATTCAGGCGGGTGGCAGTTAAACCAATTGGGAAATATATATACATAGTTAAATGTTGTTACCCACATACGAAAAACGAGCAGGCACCTGCAGCATATGCCACAACAGAAGAAAAAAAAAAAAAGAGATGGACACTTTTACGGAGCGGAGAAGGGACGCCTCGCCGGGGTCCGGGACCGAGGCCCCTTCCCCCGAGAGGGCCCCACCGGGAGCCGTAGCTGAGGCGATCCGCGAGAAGGGCCCGACGCACGTCCAGGGTCACCACCGCGCCCACCGCGCCCACCGCACCGACACCCCGCCTCGTCCGCCTTCGCCGCGGCCGGCGTCACGCGCAGCAGGTAAGCAGCTTACCTGCCCGCCACCCCCGTGGCCGGGGGCTTGTAACAGGGGTCACTCCGCGCGCTCCGCCCGCGCAGCTTACCTGCCCGCCACCCCCATTGCCGGGGGTGCGTAACAGGGGTCACTCCGCGTGCAGTGCGCTCACGAAAGGGGTGGGGCTCACCCTGGTTGATATAGACAGCAGCTGGACGGTGGCCATGGAAGTCGGAACCCGCTAAGGAGTGTGTAACAACCCACCTGCCGAATCAACTAGCCCTGAAAATGGATGGCGCTGGAGCGTCGGGCTCATATGCGGCCGTCGCCGGCAGCGAGACGCGCTTGGAGGTGCGCTCAGCGCGGCTCCCATATGATTGCGCACTGGTGTGCGTCTGGGTCGTGACAGCGTGGCACGCGAATGTCTGCACTGCATTGGATCAGTCTCCTTTCTTTAACAGGCAAAAGCTTTATAACCTCACTAATGCCTTGCATCGTCTATATTAGATATATAACAACGGGCGGGTGCGGGCGGATGCGGTTCTGTTCAAATGTTACATCGGGTGGATGGCGGATGGTTGACGACTTTCTGATGCAGTTGCGGATGAAATAATTGCCTATCCGCGCATCTCTAGTATATATACATATATATATACATATATAGATACATATACATACATATATATATATATATATATAACAGCTACCAACCATTCACGAAACCCAACACAACACTCCAATACGTGCACCATGACAGCAACCACCCACCCGCCACCACGAAAAGAATACCTACCGGAATCAATAAAAGGCTATCGATGCTGTCATCTAGCAAAGCTGAATTTGACCAAGCAACCCCCCCGTACCAAAAAGCCCTTGATGAAAGCGGATACAATTTCACCCTCACCTATGAACCCACGCCAGGAAACCAGCCAAAAAAGAACAGAAAACGGAACGACATCATCTGGTACAACCCCCCATACAGCAAAAACGTCTCAACGAACATTGGACACAAATTCCTCAATCTGATTGACAAACACTTTCCCAAAGACAACATCCTAAGAAAAGTATTCAACAAGAACAACATTAAATTGAGCTACAGCTGCATGAACAATATACGACAAATCATCTCAAACCACAACAAAACAATTGCAAATGAGCCGTCGGCCCTCAGACAGAACGACTCCAAAACCAACAAAGGATGTAATTGTCGAAAGAAACCTGATTGCCCTCTCAACGGGGGGTGCTTACAAACATCAGTTGTCTACCAATCTAAGGTAATACGCAAGGACATTAACACATCCGACACATATGTAGGATTAACCGAGGGAGAATTCAAAACCAGATGGAACAATCACAAGGCTTCTTTCAGGAACAAAAACCTGCGAAATACCACAGAACTCAGCAAACACATTTGGGACCTCAAAGACAATAATGTTGAATATTCAATAACATGGCAAATTCTTGCATCCAGCACACCTTACAATAGTGGTAATAAAAGATGCAACCTATGCTTGAAAGAGAAACTGTTTATTATTTACCGTCCAGACCTGTCATCCCTCAACAAGCGCAGCGAAATTGTCACAGCATGCCGCCATAGACGGAAACACCTCCTAGATAACACATGAGCCAATCACCACGCCCCTAGGCCAGCCTGTACCCACCCACTCTGTGCCCTATATAAACCATGGTATGCGAATGCTCCCATTAAAATCTCCTGACGATTGAGGGTACCCCCCCTCATGAAACAGGCCTGTAGAGATGAAATAGTCTTGTGATTTTTTTTCCCCACACATACATATATATATATATATATATATATATATATATATATATATATATATATATATATATATATATATATTTATTATTATTGTATTATTATTATTATTTATTTTTTTAACTTGGGACTTCCCGCGCCGGATTTTGGACGCTGGTGGGCCAGATCACACGCAGGATTTAACCCCCTATAAAAAAAAACACTATTAAATGTGATCTTTGGCTCATCAGTTAGTTTTGTTTTTGAGCTGAGACGAGCTGTATAAAATGTTGTAGCTGTGAGGTGAGCAACAATCCCCACTTTGTTCCATTGTCAGTCGCACAACTTTGGCCCACATCAAGTATTTATGCAAGGCGTGCAAGGAACAATGTCGGAGAGGAGCCGACATGTTTTCAACAATGTGGGCAGCCGGGAGCAGATTCGTGCTCGTCACGGTTCATCAGTGCGCTGATGTGCAGCCATCTCGTCAAGCGTTGCTCCCGCTGATGAGTCGGCGCTTCAGGAGCACACATCTCACCTCCGCTCGCACTTTCTCCCCCGCCTGTCGCAGGCAAACGCCGACAAAACGTCTCGGGGCTGCACAACACAAACACGGACGGAGCGCAATTCTTCCACCGAGCGGAAAAAAAGAAGTACGGCCAAGTCGTCATTGTTCTTTTTCTGACCGCAAATGATCCGCTGGCGTGTTGCACTCATATTGTTTCTTCGCTTGCATTCCACAAATGTGCCTTTGGTGCCAGGACATGAGCCGGCTGTTAGCAGCATGACAGCAGATTCCTGAACGCCTGCCACACAAACTAATTGGAAAAAGGCACATAAACGCAGAACAATATTAAACCTCTTTATCGCAGATGTTTGCACTGTTGAGGTAGGTTGTGTGGAAAAGATTCTGTTGTGTTTTGGGTCCTTTTTTCTACAAAAAACCCCCCCAGCAAATTGATGCAAGTACAGACAAGGATTTTATTTTATTTCCCTTCAGGTGTCTTTCATTATTTTATGTTCTATCTTGCTTTTATTGAACTCCTCCCCAACACAGTTCTTTATTTTGGCCACGAGTCGGCAATGTTTTCTTCTCAATGTTGGAACTCAATGTAATGCTAATGCCTACGTGTCAAAGTCAAGGCCCTCCGAATGAATTATCTATAGCTCCCGCATACTTGCCAACCCTCCCGGATTTTCCGGGAGACTCCTGAAATTCAGCGCCTCTCCCGAAAACCTCCCGGGACAAATTTTCTCCCGAAAATCTCCCGAAATTCAGGCGGACCTGAGTGACGTGTCGACAGCCTGTTTTCAAGTCCGCTTTCCCACAATATAAAAAGCGTGCCTGCTCAATCACGTTACAACTGTAGAATGTTTCTTGGTTTCTTATGTGGGTTTATTGTTGGGCAGTTTCATTAACGTCCTCCCAGCGCGGCAACAACACACAACAACAGCAGTCACGTTTTCGTCTACCGTAAAGCAGTTCGTCTGCCGTAAACAGCAATGTTGTGACACTCTTAAACAGGACAATACTGCCATCTACTGTACATGCATATATAACAATAACATCTAGGGCTTTTAGAGAGTGCAGTGCACAACTGCGCGCACAACAAGGAGACGAAGCAGAATGCATCATCAGAGAGGGTGTTCAGCATGGTTAGAAAAATAGTGACAGAGAATAGAACAAGGATGGACAATTCAACCCTTAACTCAACAATGAGTAGATGAGTGTTATGTGTGTGTATATGTGTAAATAAATGAACACTGAAATTTAAGTATTTTCCATCCATCCATCCATTTTCTACCGCTTATTCCCTTTGGGGTCGCGGGGGGCGCTGGAGCCTATCTCAGCTACAATCGGGCGGAAGGCGGGGTACACCCTGGACAAGTCGCCACCTCATCGCAGATTTAAGTATTTTCTCTTATATATATATATATATATATATATATATATATATATATAATAAAATAAATATATATATATATATATATATATATAGCTAGAATTAACTGAAAGTCAAGTATTTCTTATATATATATATATATATATATATATATATATATATATATATATATATGAAATACTTGACTTGGTGAATTCTAGCTGTAAATATACTCCTCCCCTGTTAACCACGCCCCCACCACAACCACGCCCCCCCCACCCCTACCTCCCGAAATCGGAGGTCTCAAGGTTGGCATGTATGAGCCCCCGGGATGATATTTGATTAGTATTAGAACCGGCCCGCAGGCCACAGCCGCCTGCTGCTGTTTTGCACGCACCAATACCGTATCTTTTGGAGTATAAGTCGCACCGGAGTATAAGTCGCACCGGCCGAAAATGCATAATAAAGAAGGGAAAAAACACATATAAGTCGCACCGGAGTATAAGTCGCCTTTTTTGGGGGAAATTTATTTGATAAAACCCAACACCAAGAATAGACATTTGAAAGGCAATTTAAAATAAATAAAGAATAGTGAACAACAGGCTGAATAAGTGTACGTTATATGAGGCATAAATAACCAACTGGTATGTTAACGTAACATATTATGGTAAGAGTCATTCAAATAACTATAACATATAGAACATGCTATACGTTTACCAAACAATCTGTCACTCCTAATCACTAAATCCCATGAAATCTTATACGTCTAGTCTCTTACGTGAATGAGCTAAATAATATTATTTGATATTTTACGGTAATGTGTTAATAATTTCACACATAAGTCGCTCCTGAGTATAAGTCGCACCCCCCGGCCAAACTATGAAAAAAACTGCGACTTATAGTCCGAAAAATACAGTACTCCATCAGTGTTGGCGCTAGGAATTTTTAAAATGGGGTCCCAGGGACCCCATCAAGGCATAAAAATGGGGTCCCACAGTACATTTTTCTTTTTGTAAGCGTTTTGAAAACAAATGATAAATATATGCATTATCCTGTTTTATCTCACATCCTATATTGTGTTTTGGTAAAAGGTTGTCATAAAGGTTACTTAATTCATTAAAAAAATTATATAAAAGAAAACTGAGTTATTGTGTAGAAATATGGGGAACTAATTACAAAAGTACACTTCATTCACTAACGGTGTTACAAAAAAGATCAGTTAGAATAATACATTATGTTGGATATAGAGAACATACAAATCCTTTATTTATTAAAAATACTGAAATTCCACCACATAGTGGATTTGCAAACAGCTAAAATGATACACAAAGCAAACTTTTACCTGCTACCCAAGAATATACAACAATTCTTCTCAACAAAAGAGGAGACATAATCTTAGAGAAAAAAGGAATTTAAAACATTTGTATGCACGTACAACACTTAAGACCTTCAGTATATCAGTATGTGGGATTAAATGATGGAATGGATTAAGCAAAGAAATCAAACAATGTACTAATATGATCCACTTCAAGAAACTCTTCAAACTTAAAGTGTTTACAAAGTACAAAGAAGAAGAACCATGATAAACATTCTGAATTGATTTCATTCATCCATTCATTAATTCTCAAAATAATCTTACTCATCTCATCATATGACATACAACATACTTCACCAATTATTATTTATTTAATTATTTATTTTTATTGGGATTACTTATGGAGTATATTGTGAATAAATTGAGAACAGGAAGTGAGCAACTGTTATGTAAAAGAAAAGGGGTAGGATTAAATAAGCTCTGCTTCTTCCTACTCCTTTTCGAACATGTTGAATAGAGAAACTGGAAACTGTGATGTATCATGTTGTATGCTTGCATGTTCCAAATAAACTCAAACTCAAACATTTTTATGCATATGTAAATGTATTAAGTTATAAACATTCATTCACTTTCTTCTTTCCTTCATGAATCTAAACTTTACCGCTGCCGGTATTTTTTTTTTTACATTTTTATTGTAACATTTTCAGAATGTGTTTGTTCTATTTTAGCCCAAAGTAAGCCAAAAAAAAAAAAACTATTTGAAGTTGTCTTTATTTTTTTAGTTTTAATGCCATGATTTTCCTCCATGCGGCCCCTGAGCTAAAAGGAGTGTGACACCTCTGTGCTAATGTGTTTATACATACAATGGAACCTCGATTTACCAACATCTTTATTAGCAAACTTTTCGATTTACCAACTTATAGATCGCCTCATTCATTGTCCTGCCTGCAGGCAAAAAGCAGGGCACAGCCTTGTTGCAGAAGCGGAGCCCTCCACGCATTACACTAGTAGTCACTTCACCGTGCCTTTTTCGCACACTCTTGGCATTCTCTCGATGAGCTTCAAAAGGTAGTCACCTGAAATGGCTTTCACCTCACAGGTGTGTTTGAAGTTCATCGAAAGAATGCCAAGAGCGTGCAAAGCAGTAATCGGAGCAAAGGGTGGCTATTTTGAAGAAACTCTAATATAAAACACGTTTTCAGTTATATCACCTTTTTTTGTTAAGTACATAACTCCACATGTGTTCATTAATAGTTTTGATGCCTTCAGTGACAATCTACAATGCAAATAGTCATGAAACAAAAGAAAACGCATTGGATGAGGATTAGGTGTGTCCAAACTTTTAGAGATGTCCGATAATGGCTTTTTTGCCGATATCCGATATTCCGATATTGTCCAACTCTTAATTACAGATTCCAATATCAACCGATACCGATATATGCAGTCGTGGAATTAACACATTATTATGCCTCATTTTGTTGTAATGCCCCGCTGGATGCATTAAACAAGTGGTTCTTAACCTTGTTGGAGGTACCAAACCCCACCAGTTTCATATGCGCATTCACCGAACCCTTCTTTAGTGAAAAATAAGATGTTTTTTTTTTCAAATTCAAGACTGTCTTGTCTGTGTGATCATGTTTTGTTTCAGTCATGTTCGGTTTTGTTTTTGGACTTTTTGTGCACTTTTGTTTTGTTTTGTCACCATAGCAACCCATTAGTTTCCACCTGTCACGTCACGCACCTGTTTCACGTTTTGAGTCACGCACCTGTTTTCGTTAATCATGTCGGTAGTATTTAAGTTCATTGTTTTCAGTTCGTCGCTCTGGCGAAATCCCGGATTCATACCCCTGTATGAATCCGTACAGGGGTATGTCGCGTGGACATCGAGGGCAGTACCTCTGGATTGGCAGACCGGGGTGGTGGTTCCTCTCTTTAAAAAGGGGAACCGGAGGGTGTGTTCTAACTATCGTGGGATCACACTCCTCAGCCTTCCCGGTAAGGTCTATTCAGGTGTACTGGAGAGGAGGCTACGCCGGATAGTCGAACCTCGGATTCAGGAGGAACAGTGTGGTTTTCGTCCTGGTCGTGGAACTGTGGACCAGCTCTATACTCTCGGCAGGGTCCTTGAAGGTGCATGGGAGTTTGCCCAACCAGTCTACATGTGTTTTGTGGACTTGGAGAAGGCATTCGAACGTGTCCCTCGGGAAGTCCTGTGGGGAGTGCTCAGAGAGTATGGGGTATCGGACTGTCTGATTGTGGCGGTCCGCTCCCTGTATGATCAGTGTCAGAGCTTGGTTCGCATTGCCGGCAGTAAGTCGGACACGTTTCCGGTGAGGGTTGGACTCCGCCAAGGCTGCCCTTTGTCACCGATTCTGTTCATAACTTTTATGGACAGAATTTCTAGGCGCAGTCAAGGCGTTGAGGGGATCCGGTTTGGTGGCTGCAGGATTAGGTCTCTGCTTTTTGCAGATGATTTGGTCCTGATGGCTTCATCTGGCCAGGATCTTCAGCTCTCACTGGATCGGTTCGCAGCTGAGTGTGAAGCGACTGGGATGAGAATCAGCACCTCCAAGTCCGAGTCCATGGTTCTCGCCCGGAAAAGGGTGGAGTGCCATCTCCGGGTTGGGGAGGAGATCTTGCCCCAAGTGGAGGAGTTCAAGTACCTTGGAGTCTTGTTCACGAGTGAGGGAAGAGTGGATCGTGAGATCGACAGGCGGATTGGTGCGGCGTCTTCAGTAATGCGGACGCTGTATCGATCCGTTGTGGTGAAGAAGGAGCTGAGCCGGAAGGCAAAGCTCTCAATTTACCGGTCGATCTACGTTCCCATCCTCACCTATGGTCATGAGCTTTGGGTTATGACCGAAAGGACAAGATCACGGGTACAAGCGGCCGAAATGAGTTTCCTCCGCCGGGTGGCGGGGCTCTCCCTTAGAGATAGGGTGAGAAGCTCTGTCATCCGGGGGGAGCTCAAAGTAAAGCCGCTGCTCCTCCACATCGAGAGGAGCCAGATGAGGTGGTTCGGGCATCTGGTCAGGATGCCACCCGAGCGCCTCCCTAAGGAGGTGTTTAGGGCATGTCCGACCGGTAGGAGGCCACGAGGAAGACCCAGGACACGTTGGGAAGACTATGTCTCCCGGCTGGCCTGGGAACGCCTCGGGATCCCCCGGGAGGAGCTGGACGAAGTGGCTGGGGAGAGGGAAGTCTGGGCTTCCCTGCTTAGGCTGCTGCCCCCGCGACCCGGCCTCGGATAAGCGGAAGAAGATGGATGGATGGCATACCCCTGTCACACTTTTACCTCTGCGCACTTCATGCCATGTCCAAGTAAGTTTTTTTCTATTAATGCCACAGTTAGTGTTTTTTGTTTAATTATTCACAGGTTTTTGCCCACGTGCAAGTCTTTTTGTTTCGTTAGTCAAGTTTGTACATCCGCCTTGAGCGCACTTTTTGTTCCTTTGAGTGTTATAAATACACCTTCACGCCATGACCAGTCCAGCTTTACTTGCATCTCGGGGAAACAAACACACCATAGTCATCGTCTTGACAAAGACAAAGTTATTGGTTTTTTACTGGTGCACAAAATGAACCGTGCATGAACATCACCTTGTTCAAAGAACAAAACCAACACAGTGCATGAACTCACAACAAATTACACACACACAAATCAGATGGAAAAATTAGAGGGAACATTGTTTGGGGGTATCCATAATACGCCAATAGAGAGAAGGTTTTATTTATTTGTGTCTTGATCTCCGCCGAACCCCTAGGGTTCGATCCAACCCAGGTTAAGAACCACTGCATTAAACAATGTAACTTTACTATGAATTGATTAACGTGGACCTCGACTTAAACAAGTTGAAAAACTTATTGGGGTGTTACCATTTAGTGGTCATTTGTACGGAATATGTACTGTACTGTGCAATCTACTAATACAAGCTTCAATCAATCAATTAAAAACAAGGTTTTCCAAAATAAGAGAACAATTTCAACTCCAGTTATGGAAAAAAGTGCCAACATGGCACTGCCATATTCATTATTGAAGTCACAAAGCGCATTATTTTTTTTTAACATTCCTCAAAACAGCAGCTTGGAATTTGGGACATGCTCTGCCTGAGATAATCCTGATACCCACTACAACTATGGGAAATACTATACTTTGACTTTCACTAAGTGCATTATTTTTTATAAACATGCCTCAAAACAATAGCTACAAAAACAATGAAGGCACACAGCTTCAGTCCAGAGTATACCAGAGCATACTTGCCAACCTTGAGACCTCCGAATTCGAGAGATAGGGGGCGGGGGGTTTGGTTTTGATTGATTGATTGAAACTTTTCTAGTAGATTGCACAGTACAGTACATATTCCGTACAATTGACCACTAAATGGTAACACCCGAATACGTTTTTCAACTTGTTTAAGTCGGGGTCCACGTGTCACATGGTGATGCGGGGTTTTGTTCTCCAAGGAAGCAAAGGACGAATCCGGACAGGACTTACAGGTGACGACATGATTTAATAGAAAAATAACACAAAACTGGTACAAAACAGAAAACAAACTGACAGGATGAGGTGCCGAACGCACTGGAAGCTAAGGCTAACACTTAGCACAGACTATGAAAGTTAGCAGGGGCCAGGAGACAAGAACGAACTTAGGTGGCAGTCGCCTGATGCAAAAACAAAGAAGGCAGAACGAGTGATGAACAAAGGTGGGCTTAAATAGCGTCTCTGATGAGCAACAGGTGGGTGTGCAAGGCAGGTGAAAATCAAGTAACCATGGTGACGAAACAAACTCACAGGTGCACAAGTAATAACAAAAGGAGTCCAAAACTAACAGAAAACACAAAAACATGATCCGGACCACGGATCATGACACCACGTAAATCAATTCATCAGAATCAGAATCAGAAATACTTTAATAATCCCCGAGGGGAAATTAACACGGTAACATGGTGGTAGCGGGGGGTGTATATTGCAGCGTCCTGGAAGAGTCAGTGCTGCAAGGGGTTCTGGGTATTTGTTCTGTTGTGTTACGGTGCGGATGTTCTCCCGAAATGTGTTTGTCATTCTTGTTTGGTGTGGGTTCACAGTGTGGCGCATATTTGTAACAGTGTTAAAGTTGTTTATACGGCCAGTGTCTGTCAGTGTGACCTGTATGGCTGTTGACCAAGTATGCCTTGCATTCACTTATGTGTGTGTAAAAGCCGCATATACTATGTGACTGGTTCGGCACGCTGTTTGTATGGAGGAAAAGCGGACGTGACGACAGGTTGTAGAGGACGCTAAAGGCAGTGCCTTTAAGACACGCCCCCAATATTGTTGTCCAGGTGGAAATCGGGAGAAATTTGGGAGAATGGTTGCCCCGGGAGATTTTCGGGGGGGGCACAGAAATTCGGGTGTCTCCCGGGAAAATCGGGAGGTTGAAACCGATACCGATAATTTCAGATATTACATTTTAAAGCATATTATCGGACATCTCTACCTGTACTGTATATTGATATTGTTTTTGTTTGATTTGTTTTTGCCGATGATTGCCAGATTTATTTTCCCATGGCACAAAATAACACGGTTCAACGTCTTATTGACTGCCTGCACGACATCAAAGTCTGGCTTTCAGCTAACTTCCTGAGCCTAAATGAAGATAAAACAGAAGTTATGTTGTTCGGTCCAAGTCGCTCTCCCTCCCCCAACGTTGACCTCGGCACTCTGACCCCGTATCTCAGCGACTCTGTCACAAACCTGGGGGTAAAGTTTGACTCAGACTTTAAATTCGAAAAACAAATCAGCAGCGTCGTTCAAAAAAGCTTTTATCAATTACGCCAAATAGCGAAAGTGAAACCGCTTCTATCAAGACATGATCTTGAGAAATTAATCCACGCTTTTATCTCGACTCGTCTTGATTACTGTAATGCCCTGTATGTTGGCATTAGCCAGGCCTCCCTCGCCCGCCTGCAGCTCGTGCAGAACTCTGCTGCTCGTCTGCTAACACAGACCCGCAGACGTGAGCACATCACCCCTATTTTAGCGTCCCTTCACTGGCTCCCTGTGCGTTACCGAATACATTTTAAACTCCTTTTATTTGTTTTTAAATGTCTAAACAACCTCGCGCCAACCTATCTCTCCGACCTCCTTCAGCCTTACTGCCCCACCCGATCCTTAAGATCAGCCGATCAGCTGCTGTTGACGGTCCCTGACACAAGGCTGAAGCTTAGAGGTGACAGAGCTTTCGCCGTTGCTGCTCCCAAGCTCTGGAACGACCTACCCCTGAGTGTTAGACAAGCCTCCTCTCTTCCTGTTTTTAAATCTCTCTTAAAAACATACTTTTATTCCATGGCTTTTAACACTGAGTGATATCCATCCTGCAATGGCGCCCCATAATACACCTGCTGTGATCCTGTTTTTATGTTTTTATTAATTCTATTTTAATTATTTATTTTTTATCGTGTTCTGTTTGTGTTGTGTTGTGTTTGCTCGGTACTCGTTTTATCTTTTAATCTGCTCATTGTACAGCACTTTGGCTACCCCTGTGGTCAATTTTAAATGTGCTCTATAAATAAAGTTGATTTGATTTGATTTGATTTGTTTTATCGGCCCAGCCCCGAGTCAAAACATCTTATTTCACGCATGTCAATTTATTTTAGAGACATAGTTACAGGACGCAATCTGGCCAGCGTGCCAACTGTTCGCATCTCATTTCGGCATTTCGGCATTCATACACAATTTCTACCGAAAATCTATTTTCAATTTTCTGCCAGGACGATTTTAAAAGGACATGAGACCTTCAACGTGAGCCTGGGACAGTGTGGCTTTCTGTTCCCGCCAACACGCCACGCTGCAGCTTGGTGAAATATTCATAAAGCAGATTAAGAGATAGAACAAAGAATTAGGAGCAGCGCGGCCGTGCAATTTTGGGGCTTGTCTGTTCTCATCATTCCATCCTCTCTCCACTTGCTTTCGTCTTTTTTTCGCGTGACTCCTGGAAAAGGAGAGAAAGCTTCTTGCATGTGCGTGAGCATCCATTCAGCTACACTCTTTAATAAATGTATAACGCTCCTTTCAGTTAGCCATGCTCGCCACCTTCACTAATTAGCCAATTAAGTATAATTGACCTAAGATGTTAAGTGAGGGACTCAAAAAGGACAACCAAGTCACATTTTCTGTTTCTTTTTTTTTTTTTTTTTTACAAACAATATCGTTACGGCGCCTGACAACCCTTCAGGCAGCAAATTGTGTCTGGTAATTAACACCCGGCTAACAGCGAGTGCATGTTTGTCACTCCCACCGAGGAGGAGGCAAATGGCGGCTTGTAAAAAAAAAAAAAAAAAAAAGCGACACGGTGTCAAACCCGCACACACCTTGAAAGCCCCAGCTCGCCTCTCATTATGGTGTAGTGAGCGTGCATGGCGGCACCATGGCGACGGCTTACGTAAGAGCACAGGACAACACGTTGCATGGCCAAGTGCAGTCCTACTCCAACTTTGCGTGACGTTTTTCGAAGTTCGCCCTGGGCTCTCTGCAAAATAACAATCTGCTCTCCGCAAATAGATCCGCCTGAGACGCAGCTTGGTGTGCTGCTGCTCAATGATGTGTGACATTGTTCTGCAAACATCATCTGAATTCACCTGTGACCCTGAACAGGATGAGCGCCATGGAGAATAAATGCATACATAGAGATAGCTAGATCGATATTACACAAGACATGACCTCCGTCTGTAAAGCAGCATTATTCCACTCCACTGTGTCCTTAAGGACAACCTTTCTTCCTTTACCTCCATTATTATTTTATGTAAAATAGAAATACTGCACTATACAGACCTCTACTTATTTACCTCAACAAATGGCTACTATTAAATCTAACTAACCCTTGTGTAATGTTCATATTGTTGTTACTCAGCCAGTGTTTGTGGGTCTGATGGACCCGTTGCATTTTGTGGCTTTTAATGCCTCACAATCAAACACTTTTGTGTCAAAATACTGAACAGATGTTTACCTTATCCCAATAAACATCTGTTCAGTATTTTAACATAAAAGTGTTTGATTGTGAGGCATTAAAAGCCACAAAATGCGATGGCTCCATCAGACCATACTTACTTAAATAAACTGCTGTTTTAAATGTGTCCACTGGATGTCACAATAGCAATTCTGTTAGGCAAGCAAATGGTTTCTACCGAGGCCAAGCAAGAGGTACACAGTAAAGCGTGGCTGTGGTTCTTCCCCCTTGATTAAAATGAAACATGCCGTTTTTACGTCTTCTGCTTCAAACGTGTTATTTGCCACTCAATTGCCCCAAAATGTCTCTGTTTAAAAAAGAGAAAAGTGAACACAGAGTGTAACTCAAACCTCTTCAATAGTTTCTACCTCCGTTTGTAGGGTTTGTTGAACTAGCACAGGATTTATACATGGATATGACAAATGAGGTATTTAAGATCTAGAAGAGTTTTTATCTCTCTATTATTTAATCTTTTCAATCCCAGACAGGCTGTGACTTAGTTTGATGGCTTTGTAGATACACTGAGACAAAGTCTAAGTTTTTTGTGTTCTTCATTGTGTTTTTGAAACCCAATCTTTTTTTTTTTCGTCGGAATTTTCAACTAACTTGAAGTGTTACTTGTGATTTGTACATTTTCAGAATGTGCTTGTTCTATTTTTTGCCAAAGTAAAACAAAGAAAACAATATGAAATGGTCTTTTTTTTAAGTTATCATGCCATGATTTTACAAGTCCGGCCCACTTTGGAATGTAGTTAATAATAATAATAATAATACATTTTATTTATAAGGCGCCTTTCTGGGCACTCAAGGACACCGTACAAAATCACAACAATAAAATCAAATTGGATAAAAAACAACAAAGAGAAAAGAAAAGATGATTACAATGAATAAGCAGGCAGGAATAGGTGTGTTTTGAGTCTTCATTTGAAGAGGGATATTGAATAAGTTGCGAAGGTCTGGTGGTAAAGCATACTTGCCAACCCTCCCGAATTTTCCGGGAGACTCCCGAAATTCAGCGCCTCTCCCGAAAACCTCCCGGGACAAATATTCTTCCGAAAATCTCCCGATTTTCAGCCAGAGCTGGAGGCCACGCCCCCTCCAGCTCCACGCGGACCTGAGTGAGGACAGCCTTTTCTTTATGACGGGAGGACAACAGGGTGACAAGAACTAAATCATCCAGACTAGAGATACATTGAATTATTATGTTTATCTTACCTAAAAATAAATATATTTATTAATCAGAAGAAAAAAAAAAATACATGTTTACTATATTTTGCTAAAAACATCAAAATTAATTGTATTTTTATTTGTATTTTTTCTGACTCTTTATTACATCCAGCCATATAATTATACATTAAAATAAACATATTTAAAATCATTAATTTTAAATGATCATAATAATTCATTTAAAATGACCATATTCAATTATTAAAATAATTGCTTGTTTATCAACAACTTTAGCATTTTATTCATTACATTTTGAAGCTCTCAGAAGCCAAGTTATGTTATATTCCTTAAGATTTATTTATGCAAGTTTGAAGTATCAATTATCTAAACACAGTTTTGTTTGCATATTTTCAGGATATCTTTATATATATTGTAGCGTCCCGGAAGAGTTAGTGCTGCAAGGGGTTCTGAGTATTTGTTCTGTTGTGTTTATGTTGTCTTACGGTGCGGATGTTCTCCCGAAATGTGTTTGTCATTCTTGTTTGGTGTGGGTTCACAGTGTGGCGCATATTTTTAACAGTGTTAAAGTTGTTTATACGGCCACCCTCAGTGTGACCTGTATGGCTGTTGGCCAAGTATGCATTGCATGCACTTATGTGTGTGAAAAGCCGTAGATATTATGTGATTGGGCCGGCACGCAAAGGAAGTGCCTTTAAGGTTTATTGGCGCTCTGTACTTCTCCCTACGTCCGTGTACACAGCGGCGTTTTAAAATGTCATAAATTGTATTTTTTAAGAACCTATTGCAAGACAAGGCTAGTCCAAAGATCCTCAATCTGACAGGAGTGTGCTGTGTTCTTAGGAATCTGCAGCCAAACAAAGTTAGGAAGTGAATGTGTGAGCCACGAGTGACATCATCCTGCTGTGCATTCCTTCTTTACTGTGATCCATTGCATGAGTCATGATTGCAGAGGCCATGGCACACTTGGTCTCTCCTGACAAGTAGATTTTCTTGGTTCTCCAAACGAAGGTTGAGGAGCGTCCTGCAGACACATCCCCCTCATACACGCCGCCCACCGCTCGTCTCCATGACGATCTTGTCTCTTCTGCATTCTCTCCAGTCACTCAAGGTTTCCATGAACTTTCCAAGAATAGTTACAAAATTAAACACGGCTCGCGGCTCATTTTTCACTTTTTCCATTTCTTCTTAGGTCTGACTGGTTGTGTCAGTCGAAGAACAAGCGCCACAAAAAAGGATGGACGGACGAACGAGTCAGCGTTTTAACGTGGATAGGTCGCCAGGGAACACACTGTAGCACTTGCTCATACAAAGGTGCACTCATACAACTCGTCAGTGACGGGCAAGCTACTTTGACATCGTAGTAAACTAAGCTACAAGTTACTCTCCATTAGATGTAGCTAAGCTACAGAGGAAGCTATCCTTAGAGAATTGCAGCAAGCTACATGGCTAAAGTAGCTAGCTACATTGATATAAGACCTCCAGTATGACATGCATTAAAGGCCTACTGAAATGCGATTTTCTTATTTAAAGAAGGATAGCAGGTCCATTCTATGTGTCATACTTGATCATTTCGCGATATTGCCATATTTTTGCTGAAAGGATTTAGTAGAGAACAAGCCTTGCCTGTACCGGAAGTAGCAGACGAGTAGCGTGACGTCACAGGTTGTGGAGCTCCTCACATCCGCACATTGTTTACAATCATGGCCACCAGCAGCGAGAGCGATTCGGACCGAGAAAGCGACGATTTCCCCATTCATTTGAGCCAGGATGAAAGATTCGTGGATGAGGAAAGTGAGAGTGAAGGACTAGAGGGCAGTGGGAGCGATTCAGATAGGGAAGATGCTGTGAGAGGCGGGTGGGACCTGATTTTCAGCTGGGAATGACTAAAACAGTAAATAAACACAACTCTATTAGCCACAACACAACCAGGCTTATATTTAATATGCCACAAATTAATCCCGCATAACAAACACCTCCCCTCTCCCGTCCATATAACCCGCCAATACAACTCAAACACCTGCACAACACACTCAATCCCACAGCCCAAAGTACCGTTCACCTCCCCAAAGTTCATACAGCAAATATATTTCCCCAAAGTTACGTACGTGACATGCACATAGCGGCACGCACGTACGGGCAAGCGATCAAATGTTTGGAAGCCGCAGCTGCATGCGCACTCACGGTACCGCGTCTGCGCATGCAACACAAAGTCCTCCTGGTAAGAGTCTCTGTTGTCCCAGTTCTCCACAGGCCAATGGTCAAGCTTGACTGTAATCTTTCGGGAATGTAAACAATGAAACACCGGCTGTGTTTGTGTTGCTGCAGTCGGCCGCAATACACCGCTTCCCACCTACAGCTTTCTTCTTTGCGGTCTCCATTGTTCATTGAACAAATTGCAAAAGATTCACCAACACAAATGTCCAGAATACTGTGGAATTTTGCGATGAAAACAGACGACTTAATAGCTGGCCACCATGCTGTCCCAAAATGTCCTCTACAATCCGTGACGTCACGCGCTGACGTCATCATACCGAGACGTTTTCAGCAGGATATTTCGCGCAAAATTTAAAATTGCACTTTAGTAAGCTAACCCGGCCGTATTGGCATGTGTTGCAATGTTAAGATTTCATCATTGATATATAAACTATCAGGCTGCGTGGTCGGTAGTAGTGGGTTTCAGTAGGCCTTTAAGCTACAGACCCCCATTTCAGAATCAGAATCAGAATCAGAAGAGTTTTTATTGCCATTGTTTGAGAACAGGTTCACAAACTAGGAATTTTACTTGCCGCAATTGTGTAACATAAAACACAAAACACAGAATAGGTAATAACATGAGCTGTAACTGAGCTATCAGATCTTGTTATTGTTCATGTGTCTAATGGCCGAGGGGAAAAAACTATTCAGGTGGCAGGAGGTGTGGGTCTGGATGGACCGTAGTCTCTGACTTCAGGAAAGTCAAAGCCCCACCATCCCCCGTCACCCTGATTGACTCTCCCACCCCCGTGTCCATTGTGGACTCCATCCGTTTCTTGGGCACCACCATCACCCAGGACCTCAAGTGGGAGCCGACCATCAGCTCCCTCATCAAGAAGGCCTAGCATAGGATGTACTTCCTGCGGCAGCTGAAGAAACTGAAGGTGCCGACCGAGATGCTGGTGCAGTTTTACTCAGCCATCATCGAGTCCATCCTTTGATTGATTGAATTGATTGAAACCTTTATTAGTAGATTGTATAGTACAGTACATATTCCGTACAATTGACCACTAAATGGTAGCACCCGAATAAGTTTTTCAACTTGTTTAAGTCGGGGTCCACGTAAATCAATTCATAGTTTAATCAATTCACGCCATCACCGTGTGGTTCCCCGGCGCCACAGTCCGGGACAAGCATCGACTGCAGCACATAGTACGTGCTGCTGAGAAGGTGATTGGCTGTTGACAACATTTGTATCTATGGGCCAACATGTATAATATCAATATTAATGTAACTGAGTTTACGAATGGACAACTATCTCTAGGGGTAGCTGTTATTGGGTACATTTGTTTTTGTTTTGTTTTTTTACCTTTTGGTTCGGGACCCGGGCAGCACGGTGGAGGAGGGGTTAGTGCATGAGTGTCAAACTCTGGCCCGCCGTGTAATTTCATTTGGCCTTTGAGGCAATATCAAATTAACATTAGAGCTGGCCCGCCAGTATTATACAACGGCGGTGCCGCGGTAACACCGCATTCACCGCAAATACTCATACTTGCAAACCCTCCCGATTTTCCCGGGAGACTCCCGAATTTCAGTGACCCTCTCGAAAATCTCCCGGGGCAACCATTCTCCCGAATTTCTCCCCGTCTACATTATTGGGGGCGTGCCTTAAAGGCACTGCCTTCAACGTCCTCTACAACCTGCCGTCACGTCCGCTTTTCCTACATACAAACAGCGTGCCGGCCCAGCCACATATTACATGCAGCTTTTACACACACATAAGTGAATGCAAGGCATACTTGGTCAACAGCCATACAGGTCACACTGAGGGTGGCCGTATAAACAACTTTAACACTGTTACAAATATGCGCCACACTGTGAACCCACACCAAACAAGAATGACAAACACATTTCGGGAGAACATCCGCACCGTAACACAACAGAACAAATACCCAGAACCCCTTGCAGCACTAACTCTTCCGGGATGTTTCTAATAAGTTAATGTTGATATTTACCTCAGAAGGCTGTAAATAGAAAAGAGGCATTCAATTTTTATTTAAATTTTATTTGATATGCCATTGATATTTTTTTATTATTATTATTATTTAAAACTGGATTTTGCATGTCACTATAAAGTTATATAAGCCTTGCTTGTTCAATATTCAATGCAAAACTTGTTTGGGTCCCTATTAAAAGGTTAATTTGTTCAACGTTGGCCCGCGGCTTTGTTCAGTTTTACATTTTGGCCCACTCTGTATTTGAGTTTGACACCCCTGGGTTAGTGCATCTGCCTCACAATACGAAGGTCCTGAGTAGTCGTGAGTTCAATCCCGGCCTCGGGATCTTTCTGTGTGGAGTTTGCATGTTCTCCCCGTGACTGCGTGGGTTCCCTCCGGGTACTCCGGCTTCCTCCCACCTCCAAAGACATGCACCTGGGGATAGGCCCCTCCCACCTCCAAAGACATGCACCTGGGGATAGGCCCCTCCCACCTCCAAAGACATGCACCTGGGGATAAGTTGATTGGCAACACTAAATGGTCCCTAGTGTGTGGATGTGAGTGTGAATGTTGTCTGTCTATCTGTGTTGGCCCTGCGATGAGGTGGCGACTTGTCCAGGGTGTACCCCACCCTCCGCCCGATTGTAGCTGAGATAGGCTCCAGCGCCCCCCGCCACCCCGAAGGGAACAAGCGGTAGAAAATGGATGGATGGATGGATGGGTTCGGGACCCTTTAGGACTGTGCGACAAGGGGTGGCACTTTCGGGATTTCTGCTGTGTTTTTTGTGGGCTTCTGGATCTGCCTCCTGGGAGCCTTTTGGCCGTGGGGACCAGCCGCTGGGTCTCTTCCACACTGGAGTCCGTTTGGAGAGACTGGGGGAGAGGAGATGCGGATGAAGAGACGGTGCTGAAGAGCTGGCGCTGAGCGCCGGGACGGATGGGCATTACGGTGTCTTGGCTGAATGAGCTTGTATCGGACGCCTCGGTCGCCTTGGACGCATCCTCGCTCATCTATGCGGACTGGACACTGGTCTTGGTTGCTTTGTTGGTTTCTGCTCCTGTCCCTGGCCATGCTCCCTAAACCCCAGCAGACGATGGTGTGGAACTTCTTCTTCTTCTTGGCTTTTCACACACACACAAGTGAATGCCTGCATGATTGGTCAACAGCCATAGAGGTCACACTGAAGGTGGCCATATAAACAACTTTAACACTGTTACAAATATGCGCCACACTGTGAACCCACACCAAACAAGAATAACAAACACATTTCGGGAGAACATCCGCACCGTAACACAACATAAACACAACAGAACAAATAGCCAGAACCCCTTGCAGCACTAACTCTTCCGGGACGCTACAATATACATCCCTGTTATCCCCTACCCAACACCCCACCCCCCCCCCCCCCAACCCCTCCCACCTCAACCTCCTCATGCTCTCTCAGGGAGAGCATGTCCCAAATTCCAAGCTGCTGTTTTGAGGCATGTTAAGAAAAATAATGCACTTTGTGACTTCAATAATAAATATGGCAGTGCCATGTTGGCATTGTTTTTCCATAACTTAAGTTGATTTTTTTGGGAAAACCTTGTTGCATTGTTTAATGCATCCAGCGGGGCACCACAACAAAATTAGGCATAATAATGTGTTAATTCCACGACTGTATATATCGGTATCGGTTGATATCGGAATCGGTAATTAAGAGTTGGACAATATCGGAATATCGGATATCGGCAAAAAAGCCATTATCGGACATCTATTAGTTTGGTTGCATCATATTGTTGTGTGGTGGTTGATTCTTTGCATGGAGTGAGAAGAGAACGTAAGCATGAATAAATTGTGGATAAAACAGGAAAAGTCGCCTTGGCAGTATGGCAGTGTTTATGATTCTTTCAACGTGGTGCGTAAATGATGAAATGCGCTCATCCCCACCAAGACCGGTAACACCACACCACCTAAGCCGCGCTCACCCTTTAGAGCACAGCTGTAACTTCCTGGCACTCTTGAGATTGTGTCAAAAGAAAGAAAGCATAGCGGACTTGAGATGAATCCACCCTCAAATGGTGCCACACCAATGTTGTTCTCCCACAACATTTTCACTCAAAACCTTCTCAGCATGTTATCGCCATGCTGCTCTTCAGCTGCAGAAACACTTTATGCAACATCAAAGCGTGACGATACGGTTCATGGCCAACAGAAGAGAGTGAGATATCGCACCAGTCGGCATCTCGGCCTCCTTGGCGAGTTCATGCCTCAGTCCCATGCAAACAGTTTAGAGGGAATTCTAAATGTTGTGTTTGAGCTCCTTGCAGAGGCGAGAAGAAAGTGGCCTTGGTGGGGTGGTACTGCAGGGAATTATTTCTCTCCAGGACTTTTTTTTTACTGATTCATGTGCAAAAATCACTGAGAGGAAAATGAATGCAGGCCCTAATCCTGACTGCTTCTCTGCAGTAGTTTGAGTGAGAGCAACAACAAGGTTTCCAAACTGTTCAAGACACAAATGGAAACACTTTGCACTTTCTTTTACTTTGACAGCAAACACCTCTGTTCACTTCTCGCTTCTTGCGAGCGTGAACTCTGCAAGCTTCCCCTGCTGTTTTCTCACAAGCAGAGAATTCCTCTGACAGGCGACAGGCTCACTACGTTTACATGCACTGGAGGAAATATTGCATAAATATTGCATGAAATTGTAGTGTAAAATGCATATATACATTTTTATTAGATTCGATTACTGTATTTCCAATATACAGTACAAGTTTCCCCCACCCCCATATATTATCAATCAATCAATCAATGTTTATTTATACAGCCCTAAATCACAAGTGTCTCAAAGGGCTGCACAAGCCACAACGACATCCTCGGTTCAGAGCCCACATAAGGGCAAGGAAAAACTCACAACCCAGTGGGATGTCAATGTGAATGACTATGAGAAAGCTTGGAGAGGACCGCATATGTGGGTGACCCTCACACCCCCTCTAGGGGAGACCGGATGCAATGGATGTCGAGTGGGTCTAGCACAGGGGTAAGGAACCTATGGCTCTAGAGCCAGATGTGGCTCTTTTGATGACTGCATCTGGCTCTCAGATAAATCTTAGCTGACATTGCTTAACACGATAAGTAATTAATCATTCCGCTGGTAATCACAGTGTTAAAAATAACGTTCAAATTATAAAACATTCTCATGCATTTTAATCCATCCATCCGTTTTCTATCGCACCTGTTCAAGAAGTCACATTAATGGTAAGAAGTATTTTATTTATTATTGGTTAGCTTTAGAATAACAATGTTATTAAAAAGAATAAGAAAAATGTTATACTCCAAAAATGTTGGTCTTACTTAAAATGTTTAATTGTTTAGTTGTATTCAGTGTTAAAAAATATTATATGGCTCTCACGGAAATACATTTTGAAATATTTGGCTTTCATGGCTCTCTCAGCCAAAAAGGTTCCCGACCCCTGGTCGAGCATAATATTGTGAAAGTCCTAGTATTAGCTGCACCGGACTATAAGCCGGAGATATATTCGTTGTGACATGAGTTATTCACACAAAGATTTTGTAAATGTTTATGTACATACCTTAATTGTTTCCAAACAGTGGTTGTAACACGGCAGTAAAACGGCTGATCAAGCAAAACAGAAGTCATCCTCATTGACACCACTAGCTCTCCAATCAGCTAAACAGGCTCGATGAATCCACGGTGAAACTAAAACTATACAAAAAGAAGGCCATTGTCAGTTGATAATACTAACAAAGACAATCGTAAACGTGTTAGCATATGAGCTATGTTAACAACGCTAGCTTCATTATAGCACGTACAAATATCCATGAAAACACTCCTGCAGACACCAGACATTGGACGCTTTAGTAAAGTAAGAATTGGTTTACCGTATTTTTCGGACTATAAGTCGCAGTTTTTTTCATAGTTTGGCCGGGGGTGCGACTTATTAAATTATTAAAGGGGAACATTATCACAATTTCAAAAGGGTTAAAACCATTAAAAATCAGTTCCCAGTGGCTTATTTTATTTTTCGAAGTTTTTTTCAAAATCATACCCATCACGCAATATCCCTAAAAAAAGCTTCAAAGTGCCTGATTTTAACCATCGTTATAAACACCCGTCCATTTTCCTGTGACGTCACATAGTGAAGCCAATACAAACAAACATGGCGGGTAGAACAGCAAGGTATAGCGACATTAGCTCGGATTCAGACTCGGATTTCAGCGGCTTAAGCAATTCAACAGATTACGCATGTATTGAAACGGATGGTTGTAGTGTGGAGGCAGGTAGCGAAAACCAAATTGAAGAAGAAACTGAAGCTATTGAGCTATATCGGTTTGAACCGTATGCAAGCAAAACCGACGAAAACGACACGACAGCCAGCGACACGGGAGAAAGCGAGGACAAATTCAGCGATCGCCTTCTAACCAACGATTGATATGTGTTTGTTTGGCATTAAAGGAAACTAACAACTATGAACTAGGTTTACAGCATATGAAATACATTTGGCAACAACATGCACTTTGAGAGTGCAGACAGCCCATTTCAAATGTTTTTAAGCTAAATTATTGGTAAACACAGTTTATGTATAATAATTTACGTAAAACCGCGAGTAATGAATACAGTTTTTATCAATTAACATATTCTGTAGACATACCCTCATCCGTTCTCTTTTCCTGAAAGCTGATCTGTCCAGTTTTGGAGTTGATGTCAGCATCTGCTTTGAGTGTCGCAGGATATCCACACATTCTTGCCATCTCTGTCGTAGCATAGCTTTCGTCGGTAAAGTGTGCGGAACAAACGACTGACCATTTCGTCGGCTTTCCCCACAGCCTCGTATTTTGAACAAATTTCGTCCAATTTCTTGCCACTTTCGCATCATTGGGCCACTGGTGCAACTGGAATTCGTCCCTGTTCGTGTTGTTACACCCTCCGACAACACACCGACGAAAGTGGGAAAATGGCGGATTGCTTCCCGATGTGACGTCACAGCGTCATTAACGTCATCGCTCCGAGAGCGAATAATAGAAAGGCGTTTAATTCGCTAAAATTCACCCATTTAGAGTTCGGAAATCGGTTAAAAATATATATGGTCTTTTTTCTGTAACATCAAGGTATATATTGACGCTTACATAGGTCTGGTGATAATGTTCCCCTTTAACACATTAGCGTAAAATATCAAATAATATTATTTGGCTCATTCACGTAAGAGACTAGACGTATAAGATTTCATGGGATTTAGCGATTAGGAGTGACAGATTGTTTGGTAAACGTATAGCATGTTCTATATGTTATAGTTATTTGAATGACTCTTACCATAATATGTTACGTTAACATACCAGTTGGTTATTTATGCCTCATATAACGTACACTTATTCAGCCTGTTGTTCACTATTCTTTATTTATTTTAAATTGCCTTTCAAATGTCTATTCTTGGTGTTGGCTTTTATCAAATAAATTTCCCCCCCAAAAATGCGACTTATACTCCAGTGCGACTTATATATGTTTTTTTCCTTCTTTACTATGCATTTTCGGCCGGTGCGACTTGTACTCTGGAGCGACTTATACTCCGAGAAATACAGTACCGTAGTTGTATTGTTAAACTTACAAACGTTGCCTGGAGTGATGAATGAAGAATCCATACAAGTAGAAACGCTATGAGAAACTAGAAGACGGAACGTCAAATCTATTTCCAGTTGAAAGGTCAGTCCAAACAGAAGGGAAATGCAGCACTGCAACACCTGCAGTGAGCAAACTCATCCAAAAGATGGCGCCATAGCACCAGCAATAACACACCTATTCAGTGTATTTGCTTGTTTTTTTCAAAACAATTTGCATTATGTCGTCAGCGAAGACAAATCCATGAATTAGCCTGGCTGTTTTTTAAGCCGCAGGGTACAAAGAAATGTCATTTACAGTAAATAAAGTATTGTTTAAAGTCAAAATTTACACATGTACACTATGCAACTTTAATCTCTCTTTAACCTTTTGTCTTCTTGTCTCTCATTAGGACTGTGAACAATAGACACAATTCCTAAAACAGTGCAGTTCCCCTTTAAGACCTTACTGTAGGCTTTGTAAGGTCATGTTACCTCCAAACCGCAGCTTTGGAGCCATGATGGCTCCTCTGCCTCCTTGTGGCTCCTCCAGATTTTTTTTTTAAACCCGGGGTTAAAAAAAAAAAAGTTAGCATTTTTAACTTCTGACTGTTTGTGAGGCTTTGTATGCGCACAGGCTGAGTTCTGAGGTGCAAGTGAGGCGAGTTGAAGACACTGTGTTCCGTTCAGCTTCTCCAGTGTGCAACCCCTTGGGTAAGCTAACCATGAATACTTGCCAAAAAATAAAATAAAAAATAGAGTTTCATTTCACATGGACAGACTGCTTTTCCTGTAGAACAAAAACTAACAAACTTTTAAAAGTTTATAAGCTGTGTTACTTTTTGCGGCTCCATACTATTTTTCTTTAGTGGAAGAGGCAACAAAATGTCTCCTGAGAGTAAAGACTGCAGACCCCTGCTCTAAACTGTTCTCCAATTTTTTCCAAACAGGAATCCCTAAGAGCACTGATAAGGAACCGAATCAATAAGCATAATCGAAAGTGTAATAGGAACCATCCATCCATCCATCCATCTTCTTCCGCTTATCCGAGGTCGGGTCGCGGGGGCAGCAGCCTAAGCAGGGAAGCCCAGACTTCCCTCTCCCCAGCCACTTCGTCCAGCTCCTCCCGGGGGATCCCGAGGCGTTCCCAGGCCAGCCGGGAGACATAGTCTTCCCAACGTGTCCTGGGTCTTCCTCGTGGCCTCCTACCGGTCGGACATGCCCTAAACACCTCCTTAGGGAGGCGCTCGGGTGGCATCCTGACCAGATGCCCGAACCACCTCATCTGGCTCCTCTCGATGTGGAGGAGCAGCGGCTTTACTTTGAGCTCCCCCCGGATGACAGAGCTTCTCACCCTATCTCTAAGGGAGAGCCCCGCCACCCGGCGGAGGAAACTCATTTCGGCCGCTTGTACCCGTGATCTTGTCCTTTCGGTCCTAACCCAAAGCTCATGACCATAGGTGAGGATGGGAACGTAGATCGACCGGTAAATTGAGAGCTTTGCCTTCCGGCTCAGCTCCTTCTTCACCACAACGGATCGATACAGCGTCCGCATTACTGAAGACGCCGCACCGATCCGCCTGTCGATCTCACGATCCACTCTTCCCTCACTCGTGAACAAGACTCCAAGGTACTTGAACTCCTCCACTTGGGGCAAGATCTCCTCCCCAACCCGGAGATGGCACTCCACCCTTTTCCGGGCGAGAACCATGGACTCGGACTTGGAGGTGCTGATTCTCATCCCAGTCGCTTCACACTCAGCTGCGAACCGATCCAGTGAGAGCTGAAGATCCTGGCCAGATGAAGCCATCAGGACCAAATCATCTGCAAAAAGCAGAGACCTAATCCTGCAGCCACCAAACCGGATCCCCTCAACGCCTTGACTGCGCCTAGAAATTCTGTCCATAAAAGTTATGAACAGAATCGGTGACAAAGGGCAGCCTTGGCGGAGTCCAACCCTCACCGGAAACGTGTCCGACTTACTGCCGGCAATGCGAACCAAGCTCTGACACTGATCATACAGGGAGCGGACCGCCACAATCAGACAGTCCGAAACCCCATACTCTCTGAGCACTCCCCACAGGACTTCCCGAGGGACACGGTCGAATGCCTTCTCCAAGTCCACAAAGCACATGTAGACTGGTTGGGCAAACTCCCATGCACCCTCAAGGACCCTGCCGAGAGTATAGAGCTGGTCCACAGTTCCACGACCAGGACGAAAACCACACTGTTCCTCCTGAATCCGAGGTTCGACTATCCGGCGTAGCCTCCTCTCCAGTACACCTGAATAGACCTTACCGGGAAGGCTGAGGAGTGTGATCCCACGATAGTTAGAACACACCCTCCGGTTCCCCTTTTTAAAGAGAGGAACCACCACCCCGGTCTGCCAATCCAGAGGTACTGCCCCCGATGTCCACGCGATGCTGCAGAGAAAGAGTAATAGGAACCAATTTTTTCAAATCAGTTCCCATCGCTACACAGCATATTACTCCAGACCAGGCCTGGGCAATTATTTTCACTCGGGGGTCCAAGTTTAGAGGAAAAAATGTGGCTGGGGGCTTTTATATCTGATTTTTAGTAACACTAATACAAAACCTCACAATAATGTCTGATTGAATGCTAAAAACGTTATGACCAGGGGTCTCAAACATGCAGGCCGCGGGCCAATTGCAGCCCGCGAGACGTTATGTTGCGGCCCCCAACTTAATATGAAACTTTAATGTGAGTGCGGCCCGCGAGTTTTAAATGAAAGGCGCTTGACAGCGTTGTGTGCGGAGCTGAAGGAATCTACCAATCACAGTGTGGTATAAGACTCTCTACAATATCAAGGGTGTTCCATGATGGCACTGCCTTTAGTGTCCTCTAGAAACTGTCACCGCATCATCTTTTTCTCCATACTACCAGCAAGTGGGTGAGGCGTCTGCAGACTCACGCAAGTTATTGCAAGCCATACTTAAGGAACAGCCATACATGTCACACTGAGGGTGGTCATATTTTATTTTATTTATTTTTTAACACTGTTACAAATATGCGCCACACTGTGAACCCACACCAAACAAGAATGACAAATACATTTCGGGAGAACATCCGCACCTAAACACAACATAACAAATACCCAGAATCCTTTGCAGCCCTAACTCTTCCGGGCTACAAAAACACCCCCGCTACCTCCAACCCCGCCTCCTCCCAACCCCGCCCACCTCAACCCCCCCGCACACCTCAACCCCCCCATCTCTCAAATCCGGAGGTTTCAAGGTTGGCAAGTATGCATTGACGTCACTTGTGTGATGCAAGCACAGAAACATGTTGCCGCTTTTCCACGACACCCTGTCAAGACTTGATCTGGAAAAGTTGGCACGGGCGAGACGGGAATGAAGGTACATGATTTATTTAATATATCAAAAAAAAGTGCAAACGGAAAGCGCGCACAGTGGCGGAGAATAAACTATGAAATCAAAAGACTATAGCAAAAAGTACAAACGAAAAACACGCACAATGGCGGAGAACAAACTATGAAACCAAAAAGACTATAAACATGGAACAAAAACTTACTTGGCTTGGACAAAAATAGTTGCATGAAGAATGGACATGGAAAGAATGGACAGAGCATAAATGTGGTGGTCGTCAGAACGACAAACTGAAAAGAATGAACTTAAATACTATGGACATGATTAGTGAAAGCAAGTGCGTGACTCAAAACGTGAAACAGGTGCGTGACGTGACAGGTGAAAACTAATGGTTGCTATGGTGACAAAACAAAAGTGCACAAAAAGTCCAAAACCCAAAACGAACATGACCAAAACAAAAACCTGATCACACAGACATGACACACCCGCACACGCTCTTTCTCCCTCCCTCCCTGCCTCCCTCGCTCGCTCGCCCGCCTGCTTGCTCCCGCCCCCGTTGTAAACAGTCCAGGCGGGGAAGACGAGCGGTCCGGTAGCTTCCAAAGCACTCCGCCGAAGGACCGAGTGACAATACAAAAGTGTGGTGCACTGGCCCCCTGCGCTGATACTCCGACAGAGAGTCACTGGGCGAATCAGACGTGTAACACGTTAGTGTTAGCCCGTTCGGGGCTAATTGTGCTACCGTAACTGTAAACTCCACGGCGAGCCGCCCCCCCTTCCTCCCGTTGGCTCCAGACAGACGATTTTTGATGCAATATTTCTTTGTTGAGCACAGGGGCACCCCGACGTGTCTTATTTCATTTCATTTTTATTAATCTCCTTTATTGATGTGCATCTTTGATCGATAGACAATTATACCTCAATTATTCAATTATACATTTACACACCAATGCCTGAGAAGGAGCAGGATGAAGAAAAATCTTATATTTTTCTGCCCCCTTCAACATAAAACGTAGTCTTACTTAAAGATATCATACAAACCAACAATTGCATCCAAATATAACGAAAACAAACAAAAAAACACACACAAAAACACAAGAAGTGCAAAACTTCATGAAGTACAAACCGAACAAAAAAAAACAAAAGAAGTAATATACACCTCACGGGATGATACAAAACAAATACAAAACCAGGCAAAAAATAAGTAAAATAATAAATATAAAGCAAAATGTAAACACTTATGGCTGTCCATATGATCTTATTGTTCTGTCTTTATATATTTTTTCAATTGGAATATATTTTTTACAATCTTTTATCTCATTGTAAAGAGAATTCCATAATTTAACCCCCACCACTGATATACACATTTGTTTTAAAGTTGTCCTTGAATACTGATGTTGGAAATGACCTTTTCTTCTATGCTCTTCATTTTCAGAAGTGATGACAAACATTTTTTGTAAATTTGCTGGTAATGTTTTACTTTTAGCCTTAAACATGACACATAATGTCTGTAACTTTACTAGCTCCTGTAATTTCTATAAACCTGAATTAATAAATAGTATGTTAGTGTGTTCTAAGTAATCTACTTTATGAATAATCCTTATAGCTCTTTTCTGTAGTTGATACAGAGAAAGTTGCGGTGCACAAGGAATACAATTTGAAACGTCATTATACAACTAGACATGCTGAGGAGTGTGCAAAATACCAGGTAGATGAGAGAGTGAACCGGGTTGCAAATTTTAAAACCAGTCTACCGAGGCAAAAAAAATTTGTCAAGAAAGCAAGTGAAAAGAGCGATGCAGCAGTCAAAGCTAGCTACATGGTGAGTGAGATGGTTGCTAGGACAGGAAAGCCATTCAAAGAAGGTGAATTCATTAAAAAGGTCATGTTAGATTTTTTTTAAGAAATCTTTTCTTGCGGCCCAGCCTCACCCAGTTTCTGCATCCAGTGGCCCCAAGGTAAATTGAGTTTGAGACCCCTGGTTATGACAGACCGCCTTAAAAAACGAAATGGAATTTTACATTTTTTTACTGAATGAGACACTCAGAATGTACATGAAAATAAAGAATGTGGGATTGTGCAGGGGGGCGTGGTCTGGCGCGGAACGGGGTGTGTAAGGCCAGCGGCAGGTGAGTGGATTGCCCAGCTGGGGATGATTATCTAATCACCTGTCACCCTTATTAGCAGCAGCCGGAACGAGACACAGGGTTGGAGTTGGAGCGAGAAAGAGACACGCCGAGAGAAAGACTAAAAACAAAGACTGAAAAGTCGCAGAGCAGTGTGCTGTCGTGGCGTGTGCACAAATAAAACAATTGTCAAACCTGACTACCGGGCTTACAAGAGGATCTGTCGTGATCAGGGGAACCCACGGGAGGACAACCTCCACATACAATATTAACTACAAACGATAAAAAAATGAATATTGACAACATATGAACGTCACACCCCTCTCCATCGACCTATTTTACAATCAAGCGAAACGCAACAAAAATGCAACAAACAGCGAAATATGAACGCGAACAGTAAAACAACCCCACCTACAATCTCATATATCTGATACATCACTAAGCTTTAGAACTTTGTTGTAAAAATCTCCTTCTGTGTCTTTTCCCTGACACCCGCATTTCATGCTGGCCACTCTGGAAACACTCTGTGAAACTCTCCCCACCCACACTGCTTGGTGCTGCTGTGACTTAGATGACCATAGTAACTAGTATATCATGCAAAAGCGCAGATTCCAACCTTTGAAATACTTTGTATAGTTCATGACTTACGGTCATTTGAAAACATCATAATGGCAGCTACACTTTCCATCTTAAAGATGTAAAAAAATTATTTAGGAAAGCTTGAAAAGCTTAACGGGGGCGGCATGTGGGTCCTCTAGAGCAGCACTAACTCTTCCGGGACACTACAATATACAAACCCGCCCACCTGAACTTCCTCATGCTCTCTCGGGGAGAGCATGTCCCAAATTCCAAGCTGCTGTTTTGAGGCATGTTAAAAAAAATAATGCACTTTGTGACTTCAATAATAAATATGGCAGTGCCATGTTGGCATTTTTTTCCATAACTTGAGTTGATTTATTTTGGAAAACCTTGTTACATTGTTTAATGCATCCAGCGGGGCATCACAACAGAATTAGGCATAATAATGTGTTAATTCCACGACTGTATATATCGGTATCGGTTGATATCGGAATCGGTAATTAAGAGTTGGACAATATCGGAATATCGGACATCTCCAAGTTAAATCAAAGTCCTCCGAATCGAATCGTCAAATAGTCGACTATTCTAAAACTAACACATTAGTTTCCGTATTTTTCGGAGTATAAGTCGCTTCGGAGTATAAGTCGCACCGGCCGGAAATGCATAATACTGAAACGACTTGGTCGCATAGTGATGCGGGTGTGGTTCTCCCAAGGATGCAGACGGCTTCGGACACAGCTTGCAGGTAGGAAAATGATTTATTAAACAAATAAATCATACGGTGAATAACAAAAAAACATACACGTAGTACAAAAGGCAAAACAAAAGGGCTAGCGTGGGAGCTAGTAAACCAAAATAGCTAGCGTGAGAACTAGTATCTAAGAAACAGGAAATAATCGTCGTCATCAGTTGTGTAAGAACAAACTACGAAGCCAGACAGAGTGAGGCCAGAGCAAAGACTAAATAGCCCCCTGATTAGCGCCCGGGCAACAGGTGCGCGTCCCGAACACTAACCAGAGGCAGGTGCGTACAATCTGCCGTCATGGCAACAGAAACAAACTAAACTCAAGGTGCTGAAAACACGTGACACAAACATAAACAAACTCTGATCCGGGCAGCGGATCGTAACAAATACAGAAGGAAAAAAAACATATATAAATCGCACTGGAGTATAAGTCGCATTTTTTGGGGAAATTTATTTGATAAAACCCAACACCAAGAATAGACATTTGAAAGGCAATTTAAAATAAATAAAGAATAGTGAACAGGCTGAATAAGTGTATGTTATATGACTCATAAATAACCAAATGAGAAGGTGCCTGGTATGTTAACGTAACATATTATGGTAAGAGTCATTCAAATAACTATAACATATAGAACATGCTATACGTTTACCAAACAATCTGTCACTCCTAATCGCTAAATCCCATGAAATCTTATACGTCTAGTCTCTTACGTGAATGAGATAAATAATATTATTTGATATTTTACGGTAATGTGATAATAATTTCACACATAAGTCACTCCTGAGTATAAGTCGCACCCCCGGCCAAACTATGAAAAAAAAACTGCGACTTATAGTCCGAAAAATTCAAAACCTTCAGTTAGTTTTGACTACATCTGTGCTAAAGATCAAAAATGAATTAAGTCTTTGTGCATTGGTAAACTCTTTCAGTCATTCTGTCCATGGCAGAGGCTTCCACAAAGTTTTATGGGATTTGCTTTAGCAAGTTTTGAGTTACGCCGGAGGCAAAAACATAAACCTCCTCTGAGCTCGGTGCTTGGCAGAGGTAATAAACAACACTGTTTATGGCGATTGCAGAAACCTTTTTCAGCGCCTCGTGATCGTCTATGAGCGGCAAAGGGCTGAGGCGTGACGCAAGCGGCCCGGAACATTCCCGGCAGGTGACAGGGACACTCTCTTAGGACGCGGTATCACATGTACGAAAAGAAGACGGCCTGGAGGACGCGGCACGGATGGAAGTTGACATTAACGGCTGATGTGAGACCTCTGGGTGGACACCCTGTGACAGGCCCTGATTCGGTGTTAGCTTCCCTGTCACATTTACTGCTCATTGTGCCAAAGAAGACAAAGTAAACCAATAAGGTTCAGCCCATAACCTGTGGTGCCTCGCAGGCGCTACAATCATGCGCTCTTATAATAAACAGGACACGCATGCCGCAGGACGTGCACTCATCTCATGGTTTTCAGAGCGTCGCAAATAACATCGACTCCCGCGGAGAAGCAGTGTGCGCCGCGTTTGCTCCGCTCCAGGCCATCACCTCGGAAGTGGGAGGTGGAGCGCGGGTATGTGGGCGAATAAATTACAGCCCAGTGTGTGCATGGACCCCTGCGAGGATGCTTTGGCAGAACAGGTGCTTTGCCCCGGGGCAACACGTCCTGTTAGACCCTCACTGGGATTCTAGTGCTTTCGCAACACAATCTCATTTGGCCCACTTTAGGGACTGTTTGGAGGACGAAAGTCAACTCGAAAACCAATGAGAGGACAAGGGACACATTGAGGTTCATACTAGTATCTTTCAATAAGTTTTGTGTCAGAACTCATTTTGTAGTTGTTCTTTTTACCAATTTGTAATACACAAAATAGTGTATGGTAGGGGTGTAACGGTACGTGTATTTGTTTTGAACCGTTTCGGTACAGGGGGTTGCGGTTCGGTTCGGAGGTGTACCGAACGAGTTTCCACACGGACATATTAAGTAGCCGCCACAGCTTCCTTCTGCCTCTGTCTCTGTCAGTACTCTACACAGCACCCGGCATTGTCCCACCCACACAACCATCTGATTGGTTGCAAACAGAGCGGTAACAGCCAATCAGCAGTGCGTATTCAGAGCGCATGTAGTCAGTACTTGGCGTTTAGCAGGTAAGCATCAGGCAGCGGACTCTGCCCAAATTATAATAAACACCTCCCAGTCAACTACTAGTAACATCACTATGAGCCCGTTGACCTTCTAGAAACCTAAACGGCAGCTCAGCTCGCTCGCAGTCCTGGCTTGAGGTGAAGGCTAATTCGCTTTTAGCGTAACGTTAGCTCATTTTGCAGTGTGTGTGTGTGTGTGTTACGGACAGCAAAGCCCTGTCTGTCTGTTATTTTACTTTACCTATTTCTGTGTTGATTGAGCTGTGTTGAAGCAGCAAAAATGGACATTACGTTAAATGAAGAGTTTCTGTCTTTGATAGTTGATATAATAATGTAACTGCATCATAAAGCCTACATGAACTCCATGGTGTTCAGGGATGAATAGTTTCTCCTATTGCTATTGTACCATTTTTTCAGCTATAGTTACATTAATCATTAGTAATGGAGCAGCCTAGTTTTGAATGGCAGGGTCCCTGCTATCACATGTTGATAAAAATATAACATTTACATAATAAAAGTCAACGACAGGCTTCCCAAATAAATTAAGCATGATGAGTTGACTTGAAACTGTTTAATGTTGCACTTTTTATACGTAGAAGAAAAGTTTTGTCATTTTATTTAATCTGAGCAACAACTTGAGGCAGTTTAATTTTGATTAACGTGGGCAGCATTATTATAGTGTTCCCAATGTTAAAAGGATAAAGCCATTGTCTACAAATTTGGTAAATAAATAACCAAAAAAATTATATTTTGTTGTTTTCTTATTGTACTGAAAATGAACCTCTAAACCGAGGTACGTACCGAACCAAAATTCCTGTGTACCGTTACACCCCTAGTGTATTGACATGATACTGCACTTAGACAGTATACAAGTTCTCCTACTAAGCACTACTGGGAACACACACAGAGTATAGCTTGGTTGGTAGAGTGGCCGTGCCAGCAACTTGAGGGTTCCAGGTTCGATCCCCGCTTCCGCCATCCTAGTCACTGCCGTTGCGTCCTTGGGCAAGACACTTCACCCACCTGCTCCCAGTGCCACCCACACTGGTTTAAATGTAACTTAGATATTGGGTTTCACTATGTAAAAGCGCTTTGAGTCACTAGAGAAAAGTGCTATGTAAATATAATTCACTTCGCTTGTGTAGCTTTAATGTTTTGTTTGTCTCCAAAAAGACAGTGTAAAAAAACAATTTCTAGGCGCAATAATATATGATAAAATGAACTGGAAATCCATATAAAAATATACAAAATATATAGTAGCAAGAAACACTTCAATAATAAATAAAGCTAAATATGTTCTGGACAAAAACATCACTCCATATTCTCTACTGCTCGCTAGTGTTACCATATTTGAATAATTGTGCAGAAATATGGGGAAAAAACTACAAAAGTGCACTTTATTTACAAACCGTCTGACAAAAGTGGTCAATTAGAATAATACTTAACCTCTAAAGGCCTTAGTGGCCACATACGTGGACGGCACCTTTTAGCTCTTATTTCCAAAATTGTGTACACTACTGAATTGGGGTCTTATGCCGACATATGGACACTTATACTGCCATCTGGTGGTGTCAGAAGAGTATAACATACAATGGAATTTGGGAAAAAAAGTGTGAAAATAAAAATGTGCATGTCACTACACATGAAGTACACGTTTGTGCACTTATGGACTAAGTACATCATATTAAAAGATGATTTTTAGTTTTTATTCTAATTAGGGTCCAATATGCCCAAATAGTAAAGAGAAATAAAAAAAAGCATGTAAACAAACAGCTTGGGCCTTAAGAGGTTAATGTTGGATATAGAGAACATACAAATCCTCTATTTATTGAAACAAAAATACTGAAATTCAACAACCTGGCTAAAATGATGTGCAAAGCAAACTACAACCTGCTACCAAAGAATGTAAAACAATTATTTTCAACAAAAGAAAAATATAACCTTCGAGGAAAATACAACTTAAACATTTGTATGCACGTACAACGCTTACGATCTTTAGTATATCAGTATGGGAAACTAAATCATGGAATGGATTCATAAACAATGTACGAATATAATCCAGCGTAAAAATAGTTCAAATTTAATGTGTTAAAAAAGTAGCAAGAAGAATTATTGAACATTAATCTTTTTCATTACATGATGTGAATCAAAATTTAAATATTTATGAGAATTGTATTTATTGTTTATGTAATCAATATTTATCTACCAGTATCTATATATTTACTTACTCATGTATTAATGTATTTACTGTTACAAAACAATGTGCTATTAAGACAAAAAGCGGTAGAAATAAATACGCTCTGCTTCTTCCTACTCCTTTTTGGAAATGTTGTAATAATTGTCGTAATTTTGTGCATGAGAGAGAGATTATGGCCCACCAAAAAAGGGGGGCCAGCGGGGATTGTTTTATGACCCCTCCCCCAGGAAGTGGGCGTGGCTTCCACATACCTCTATAATAGGGGGGTCAGCGGGGGATTGACTTATGACCCCAGGAAGTAGGCATGGCCTAAACCAGAAACAGGAAGTATACATTTTAATTGTGTAGTTTTTAAAAAGCTGTCCGCCATCTTGCTTGTAGTCATCGTAATGATTTATGATTCCTACAGGCTGAAACGGGTATTACAATTTGTAGTTATTTTGCGGTGTGATTTGCAGCAAGCATTTTAATGATCTCGACTTCAAAGAATAAGTGTTTTGCATAGAGATGTCAGATAATGGCTTTTTTGCCGATATCAGATATTGTCCAACTCTTAATTACCGATTCCGATATCAACCGATGCCGATATATATACAGTCGTGGAATTAACACATTATTATGCCTAATTTTGTTGTGATGCCCCGCTGGATGCATTAAACCAGTGTTTTTCAACCACTGTGCCGCGGCACACTAGTGTGCCGTGAGATACGGTCTGGTGTGCCGTGGGAGATTATGTCATTTCACCTATTTGGGTTAAAAATATTTTTTTGCAAACCAAGAATTATAGTCTACAAATGATGTGTTGTTGTTGAACTCGGCAGAGTAACCGTATAATACTCTTCCATACCAGTAGGTGGCAGCCGGTAGCTAATTGCTTTGTAGATGTTGCAAACAGCGGGAGGCTGTGTGCAGGTAAAAAGGTGTCTAATGCTTAAACCAAAAATAAACGAAAGGTGAGTGCCTCTAAGAAAAGGCATTGAAGGTTAGGGAAGGCTATGCAGAACGAAACTTCAACTGAACTGGCTACAAAGTAAACAAAAACAGAATGCTGGACGACAGCAAAGACTTACTGCGGAGCAGAGACGGCGTCCACATGACATGGCAATCTACAATGTCCCCATAAAGAAGGATAAAAACAACTGAAATATTCTTGATTGCTAAAACAAAGTAGATGCGGGGAATATCGCTCAAAAGATGACATGAAACTGCTACAGGAAAATACCAAAAAAAAGAGAAAAAGTCGCCAAAATAGGAGCGCAAGACAAGAACTAAAACACTACACACAGGAAAAAGTCCAAATAAGTCAGGGGGTGATGTGACAGGTGGTGACAGTACACCTACTTTGAGACAAGAGCTATAGTGATGCATGCTTGGTTATGCTTTAAATTCATATTCAACAATTGCGACAATGACTTTTTACTGTCAACTGAGTTTCCTTTTTTAATGATTTCTGCTGGTGGTGTGCCTCCGGATTTTTGTGCCTTGGCTCAAAAAAGGTTGAAAAACACTGCATTAAACCATGTCAGAAGGTTTTCCAAAATAAATCAACTCAAGTTATGGAAAAAAATGCCAACATGGCACTGCCATATTTATTATTGAAGTCACAAAGTGCATTATTTTTTTTAACATGCCTCAAAACAACAGCTTGGAATTTGGGACATGCATGAGGGGGTTGAGGTGGGGGGTGTTGAGGTGGGGGGGTATGGGGTAGCGGGGGGTGTATATTGTAGCGTCCTGGAAAAGTTAGTGCTGCAAGGGGTTCTGGGTATTTGTTCTGTTGTGTTACCGTGCGGATGTTCTCCCGAAATGTGTTTGTCATTTTTGTTTGGTTTGGGTTCTGTCATGATCCGTGGTCCGGATCATGCTTAGTTTAGTTATGTTCTGTTAGTTTTGGACTTCTTTAGTTCCTGGTTGCACTTCCTTGTTTGAGTTTGTTACCATGGTTACTTATTATTTTTACCTGCCGCTTGTGTTCCCGACGCGCACCTGTTTATCATCACTGACACTATTTAAGCCTGCCTTTTTGTTCACTCGTCCTGGCTTCCTTGTTTGCGGTAAGCAACCGTCACGTATGTATTGCTGTTCTAGACTCTGTGCCTAGTTATTAGACTCTGTGCTAAGTTGTTGTCTTAGCTTCCCGTGCATTCGGCACGCTTTTCTTTTGCTTGTTTTCTGTTTGGCTATGATTTATGTTAAATAAACCACCTCTTACCTTTACGCCTTCGTTCGGAGCCGTCTTTTGCATTAGGAGAACGAAACGCAGCTGGCTGCATAACCCACACGTGACAGGTTCACAGTGTGGCGCATATTTGTAACAGTGTTGAAGTTGTTTATACGGCCACCCTCAGTGTGACCTGTATGGCAGTTGACCAAGTATGGATTGCATTCACTTTTTTGTGTGAAAAGCCGTAGATATTATGTGATTGGGCTGTTACGCAAAGGCAGTGCCTTTAAAGGGGAACATTATCACAATTTTAGAAGGGTTAAAACCATTAAAAATCAGTTCCCAGTGGCTTATTTTATTTTTCGAAGTTTTTTTTCAATATCTTACCCATCACGCAATATCCCTAAAAAAAGCTTCAAAGTGCCTGATTTTAACCATCGTTATATACACCCGTCCATTTTCCTGTGACGTCACATAGTGAAGCCAACACAAACAAACATGGCGGATAGAACAGCAAGGTATAGCGACATTAGCTCGGATTCAGACTCGGATTTCAGCGGCTTAAGCGATTCAACAGATTACGCATGTATTGAAACGGATGGTTGTAGTGTGGAGGCAGGTAGCGAAAACCAAATTGAAGAAGAAACTGAAGCTATTGAGCCATATCGGTTTGAACCGTATGCAAGCGAAACCGACGAAAACGACACGACAGCCAGCGACACGGGAGAAAGCGAGGACGAATTCGGCGATCGCCTTCTAACCAACGATTGGTATGTGTTTGTTTGGCATTAAAGGAAACTAACAACTATGAACTAGGTTTACAGCATATGAAATACATTTGGCAACAACATGCACTTTGAGAGTGAAGACAGCCCATTTCAGGCGCGCTAAGAACATATATTTTTCCACGATTTCAGCACTCAGGTTAACTATACCTAAATAGACACAAAATACTGCATTACACAAGACTACCCGAATGTACTCGAATGATTGAAAAAAAAAAAGTTTTTAAGCTAAATTATTGGTAAACACAGTTTATGTATAATAATTTACATAAAACCGCGAGTAATGAATAAAGTTTTCATCAATTAATATATTCTGTAGACATACCCTCATCCGCTCTCTTTTCCTGAAAGCTGATCCGTCCAGTTTTGGAGTTGATGTCAGCATCTGCTTTGAGTGTCGCAGGATATCCACACATTCTTGCCATCTCTGTCGTAGCATAGCTTTCGTCGGTAAAGTGTGCGGAACAAACGACTGACCATTTTCGTTGGCTTTCCCCACAGCCTCGTATTTCGTCCAATTTCTTGCACCTTTCGCATCTTTGGGCCACTGGTGCAACTTGAATCCGTCCCTGTTTGTGTTGTTACACCCTACGACAACACACCGACAAAAGTGAGAAAATGGTGGATTGCTTCCCGATGTGATGTCACGTTGTGACGTCATCGCTCCGAGAGCGAATAATAGAAAAGCGTTTAATTCGCCAAAATTCACCCATTTAGAGTTCGGAAATTGGTTAAAAAAATATATGGTCTTTTTTCTGCAACATCAAGGTATATATTGACGCTTACATAGGTCTGGTGATAATGTTCCCCTTTAAGGTTTATTGGCGCTCTGTCATACTTGCAAACCTTGAGACCTCCGATTTCGGGAGGTGGGGGGTGGGGGCGTGGCCAGGGGTGGGGCAGGGCGTGGTTGGGGGCGTGGTTAAGAGGGGAGGAGTATATTGACAACTAGAATTCACCAAGTCAAGTATTTCATATATATATATATATATATATATATATATATATATATATATATATATATATATATATATATATATATATATATACAAATATATATATACATATGTTTATATCCTGAAAATATGCAAACAAAACTGTGTTTAGATAATTGATACTTCAAACTTGCATAAATAAATCTTAAGGAATATAACATAACTTGGCTTCTGAGAGCTTCAAAATGTAATGAATAAAATGCTAAAGTTGTTGATAAACAAGCAATTATTTTAATAATTAAATATGGTCATTTTAAATGAATTATTATGATAATTTAAAATTAAATTAATTATTTCAAATATGTTTATTTTAATGTATAACTCTATGGCTGGATGTAATAAGGAGTCAGAAAAAATACAAATAAAAATACAATTAATTTTGATGTTTTTAGCAAAATATAGTAAACATTTATTTTATTTTTTAATTAATAAATATATTTATTTTTAGGTAAGATAAACATAATAATACAATTTATCTCTAGTCTGGATGATTTATTTCTTGTCACCCTGTTGTCCTCGTCGTGAAAAAAGGCTGTCCTCACTCAGGTCCGCATGGATGCCACGCCCCCTCCAGCTCCGGCTGAAAATCGGGAGATTTTCGGGAGAATATTTGTCCCGGGAGGTTTTCGGGAGAGGCGCTGAATTTCGGGAGTCTCCCGGAAAATTTGGGAGGGTTGGCAAGTATGCGCTCTGTACTTCTCCCTACGTCCGTGTACCACTCCGTACAGCGGCGTTTTAAAAAGTCATAAATTTTACTTTTTTAAACCGATACCGATAATTTCCGATATTACATTTAAAGGACTGTCCGATATTATCAGACATCTGTAGTTTTGCACGATGAATCACTCAAAACGTAGCTTGAAAATAGTCTGTAAAGCATAATGTATAAAACATTTCGACCAAAACTCCAGCATTGAATGTTTTGCACTCCAAAATGAAGTGTTTTAGATGTAGATTGAAAATCATAACATGACCCCTTTATTTCCTTCCACCAATCTGATCACAGCCAAGTAGGCGATCTAGTTAGCAATGGTCCAAGTATTTGTCCTCCTTCCCTTGTCCACAGCCGTCCCTTGAGGCAGTCTTAGTCCACTTTCCGCACCTCACCTGGCAGCGGAAAAAAAGGTTTAAGTTTGGGAATGACAGAGTGGGAGGACAGGAGTGAGAGTGAGGGGAAAGGGGGTCAGCGCGGTGGAGAATGTGCCGGATGGCTGCACTTGTAATGTGCATCGCTTCATTAGAGAGATGATGGCTTCTGAAAGCAGAGCCATCTCCGAGGGAACTTTGGAACGGCATCCTACTGCTTCTCAAACACACGCCCTCTGGCTGCCTTGAAAAGTTGCAATCTTGAGCAAAACTTATAGGGCCCATAGCGTCCAGAAGACCAAAATGTAAATCATTTATTTAGCTCCTGAAAATTAATCTGGCAGTCATTTTGTCGCACAGCAGCTAAATGAACACTTAGTGTCTAACAATCTCTGTGAACCTTTTCAATCCGGTTTCAGGGCAAATCACTCTACGGAGACAGCCCTCGCAAAAATGACTAATGATCTACTGCTAACGATGGATTGTGATGCGTCATCTATGTTGCTGCTTCTTGATCTTAGCGCTGCTTTCGATACCGTCGATCATAACATTTTATTAGAGCGTATCAAAACACGTATTGGTATGTCAGACTTAGCTTTGTCGTGGTTTAACTCTTATCTTACTGACAGGATGCAATGCATCTCCCATAATAATGTGACCTCGGACTATGTTAAGGTAACGTGCGGAGTTCCTCAGGGTTCGGTTCTTGGCCCTGCACTCTTTAGTATTTACATGCTGCCGCTAGGCGACATCATACGCAAATACGGTGTTAGCTTTCATTGTTATGCTGATGACACCCAACTCTACATGCCCCTAAAGCTGACCAGCACGCCGGATTGTAGTCAGCTGGAGGCGTGTCTTAATGAAATTAAACAATGGATGTCCGCTAACTTCTTGCAACTCAACGCCAAGAAAACGGAAATGCTGATTATCAGTCCTGCTAAACACCGACATGTATTTAATAATACCACCTTAACATTTGACAACCAAACAATTACACAAGGGGAATCAGTAAAGAATCTGGGTATTATCTTCGACCCAACTCTCTCGTTTGAGTCACACATTAAGAGTGTTACTAAAACGGCCTTCTTTCATCTCCGTAATATCGCTAAAATTCGTTCTATTTTATCCACTAGCGACGCTGAGATCATTATTCATGCGTTCGTTACGTCTCGTCTCGACTACTGTAACGTATTATTTCCGGGTCTCCCTATGTCTAGCATTAAAAAATTACAGTTGGTACAAAATGCGGCTGCTAGACTTTTGACAAGAACAAGAAAGTTTGATCATATTACGCCTATACTGGCTCACCTGCACTGGCTTCCTGTGCACTTAAGATGTGACTTTAAGGTTTTACTACTTACGTATAAAATACTACACGGTCTAGCTCCGTCCTATCTTGTCGATTGTATTGTACCATATGTCCCGGCAAGAAATCTGCGTTCAAAGAACTCCGGCTTATTAGTGATTCCCAGAGCCCAAAAAAAGTCTGCGGGCTATAGAGCGTTTTCTATTGGGGCTCCAGTACTATGGAATGCCCTCCCGGTAACAATTAGAGATGCTACCTCAGTAGAAGCATTTAAGTCCCATCTTAAAACTCATTTGTATACTCTAGCCTTTAAATAGCCCCCCTGTTGGACCAGTTGATCTGCCGTTTCTTTTCTTTTCTCCTCTGCTCCCCTTTTCCTTGAGGGGGGGGGGGGGGGGGGGGGGGGGCACAGGTCCGGTGGCCATGGATGAAGTGCTGGCTGTCCAGAGTCGGGACCCGGGGTGGACCGCTCGCCTGTGCATCGGCTGGGAACATCTCTACGCTGCTGACCCGTCTCCGCTCGGGATGGTGTCCTGCTGGCCCCACTATGGACTGGACTCTTACTATTATGTTGGATCCACTATGGACTGGACTCTCACAATATTATGTCAGACCCACTCGACATCCATTGCTTTCGGTCTCCCCTAGAGGGGGGGGGGGTTACCCACATATGCGGTCCTCTCCAAGGTTTCTCATAGTCATTCACATCGACGTCCCACTGGGGTGAGTTTTTCCTTGCCCGTATGTGGGCTTTGTACCGAGGATGTCGTTGTGGCTTGTGCAGCCCTTTGAGACACTTGTGATTTAGGGCTATATAAATAAAGATTGATTGATTGATTGATCTTTTCTTGGATGCTAGTTCATTAATGTCGGGGCTCAGGCTTTGAGCTGAGGCAACCTTCATTATCGAACGAAGGTGTTAATCAGTCATTATATCCCGTACACCCATACCACAGTCTTGGGGGCGTGCCTTAAATGCACTGAACGTTCTCTACGAGCTATTGTCACGTCCGCTTTTCATCCATTCTAACATCGTTCAGACCCAGTCACAATACATGTGCGGCTTCTGCACGCACACACAATTGAATGCAACGCATACTTCATCAACAGCGATACAGGTTACACTGAGGGTGCCAGTATAAAAAACTTTAACACCGTTACAAATATACGCCACACTGTGAATCCACACCAAACAAGAATGACAAACACATTTCGGGAGAACATCCGCACCGTAACACAACATAAACACAACAGAACAAATATCCAGAATCCTTTGCAGCACTAACTCTTCCGGGACGCTACAAAATACACCCCCCCCCCTCACACACACACACCTTGTAGCGTTCCGGAAGAGTTAGTTCTGCAAAGGGTTCTGGGTATTTGTTCTGTTGTGTTTATGTTGTGTTATGGTGCGGATGTTCTCACAAAACGTGTTTGTCATTCTTGTTTGGTGTGGATTCACAGTGTGGCGTATATTTCTAACAGTGTTAAAAAAATGTATTCGGCTACCCTCAGTGTAACCTGTATCGCTGTTGATGAAGTATGCGTTGCATTCAATTGTGTGTGCGTGCAGAAGCCGCACATGTATTGTGACTGGGCCAGCACTCGTTGGACTGGCTGAAAAGCAGACCTGACGATATTCGGGAGGGGCGCTGAAGTTTGGAAGACTCCCGGGAGGGTTGGCAAGTATTAGAATTAGCGGTGAATGTGGTGTTACTGCGGCGGCGGGCCAGCTTTAGTGTTCATTTGATATCGCCTCAAGGGCCAAGTGAAATTACACGGCGGGCCAGAGTTTGACACCCATGTTTTAGAGCAAAGCTGTAACTTCCTGGCACTAAACCTGCAGAAAATAGTTCTTCTCAGGTTTCTCTGTTTACATTTTCATACTTTGCACTATTTTGTTACACTTTATTAAGCATTTCTTGCGTATTCCTTATTTTTAAGACATTGTAGTTATGTGTTCAATATGATTTTAGATGTTTTTCATGCTTGTGTTGACATTTCCCTTCCTTTCTGCCTTGATAGCTGGGGGGATTATAATCAGAGGAAGGTTACATTTGAAATAAAAATGTTTACCTTTAATGCATTTTTCTCCTGGTCTTTGTTTTTGATAGGTCATAAAAGATATCAATAATTATCAGTATCGCCCGATATAAAACACTTATATTGTGATACAGCCATTATCGCCCACCCCTGTAGAATATTCCATTTAATAATGAAAAAATTAACTTGATATTTTTGCCGTCATCGATAAATGACCATGTCAATCGTGTGTCTCTCTGGCTTTCGAACAGGGTACGGAAAAAAATCACCACTCTTCGCACCTGAGCATGTTTATTCAATACCAGAATTAAATGAACCGAGTGAACCCTCTTGTCAGTCATCCACAATCTTTGTCTCTGCAGCCAGAGTTGTGACGGGAACCACTGCAAAGTAACATAAATGTTTAAGAAGATACTTGCAAAGCCAAATGTCCAGCGTGGGATTATTTCGGATTCAGACAGAATTAGAAAGCAAGCCAAATGTGTTGGAAAGTGATGAAAAAAACCTTCAAGATGTTCAATATTGGATAGGGATTGAGAGTCCATTTTTAAATTTTTTTTTTTATTAAGGATAATTAATAGTTCTTCATATTCCAATTGTAGTGGTAAAACAAGTGCATTGTGTCGAAATGAATACTTGCATTACTATTATTATTATTATTACAAATATATATATTATAATTACATGAGTGCAAAATTCAGTCTTAAAATAATGCTGACAATAATAATGTTTATCTGCAATTATTTATGGGGCAATATATCATCCAATAAAATGTATTATGGGTAGAGATATCCGATAAATGCTTTAAAATGGAATATCGGAAATTATCGGTATCGGTTTCAAAAAGTAAAATTAGTGACTTTTTAAAACGCTGTACGGAGCGGTACATATCCGGTAAAACACGGACGTAGAGCATACTTGCCAACCCTCCTGATTTTCCCGGGATACTCCCGAATTTCAGTGCCCCTCCCGAAAATCTCCCGGGGCAACCATTCTCCCGAATTTCTCCCGATTTCCACCCGGACAACAGTATTGGGGGCGTGCCTTAAAGGCACTGCCTTTAGCGTCCTCTACAACCTGTCGTCACGTCCGCTTTTCCTCCATACAAACAGCGTGCCGGCCCAGTCACATAATATATGCGGCTTTTACACACACATAAGTGAATGCAAGTCAAACTTGGTCAACAGCCATACAGGTCACACTGAGAGTGGCCGTATAAACAACTTTAACACTGTTACAAATATGCGCTACACTGTGAACCCACACCAAACAAGAATGACAAACACATTTCGGGAGAACATCCGCACCGTAACACAATATAAACACAACAGAACAAATACCCAGAACCCCTTGCAGCACTAACTCTTCCGGAACGATACAATATACACCCTCCCGCTACCCCAAATCCCCGCCATCATCCCAAGTGCAGGCTGAGGAGCACTCACTCGGATATAAAACACGTGAGACCTGAGAGAGCCAAATTATGCTTTAACTCCACCGAGTGTTTGAATCTTGATGATCTCTCGCCTTTACTTAGCGCGACACCGCAGGGAACAAGACACTTGCAAGTTTACTTCAGAGAAGGCTTCTGTTGATTTAGCAGAGCGGCAGCAGAGCTGGAAACCAAAGCGATGCGTGTGTGTGTGTGTGTGTGTGTGTGTGTGTGTGTGTGTGTGTGTGTGTGTGTGTGTCTGTGTGTGTGTGAGAGACCAAATCTAGATAACAAATCAACAAAAAGCAGCAAATATTCAGCCCGACTGTTCATACCATCAGCAACTCAACGTTCCAACAGCTCACGGTTATCTTCTCTCAGAATTCCCAGAGCCAAGGCTAGTGTCTCCCAGGAGACTCTGCTGGACTTAATCCACACATCAGGACACATCTGTTAATCCACACATCAGGACACATCTGTTCCCACATAAGACAACACCAACACTCCTTTTTGCTTGTTCTCTCTTAAAGACGAACTGCACTTTTTGGGGAATTCAGCCTATCATTCACAATCATTATGTAAGACAAGAACACGTACCGTATTTATCAAACTATAAGTCGCAGTTTTTTTCATAGTTTGGCCGGGGGTGCGACTTATACTCAGGAGCGACTTACAGATGTGTGAAATTATTAACACATTACCGTAAAATATCAAATAATATTATTTAGCTCATTCATGTAAGAGACTAGACGTATAAGATTTCATGGGATTTAGCGATTAGGAGTGACAGATTGTTTGGTAAACGTATAGCATGTTCTATATGTTATAGTTATTTGAAAAATGAAAAAAATGACTAATGATCTACTGCTAACGATGGATTCTGATGCGTCATCTATGTTGCTGCTTCTTGATCTTAGCGCTGCTTTCCATACCGTCGATCATAATATTTTATTAGAGCGTATCAAAACACGTATTGGTATGTCAGACTTAGCTTTGTCGTGGTTTAACTCTTATCTTACTGACAGGATGCAATGCGTCTCCCATAATAATGTGACCTCGGACTATGTTAAGGTAACGTGCGGAGTTCCTCAGGGTTCGGTTCTTGGCCCTGCACTCTTTAGTATTTACATGCTGCCGCTAGGCGACATCATACGCAAATACGGTGTTAGCTTTCATTGTTATGCTGATGACACCCAACTCTACATGCCCCTAAAGCTGACCAACACGCCGGATTGTAGTCAGCTGGAGGCGTGTCTTAATGAAATTAAACAATGGATGTCCGCTAACTTCTTGCAACTCAACGCCAAGAAAACGGAAATGCTGATTATCGGTCCTGCTAAACACCGACATTTATTTAATAATACCACCTTAACATTTGACAACCAAACAATTACACACGGGGAATCAGTAAAGAATCTGGGTATTATCTTCCACCCAACTCTCTCCTTTGAGTCACACATTAAGAGTGTTACTAAAACGGCCTTCTTTCATCTCCGTAATATCGCTAAAATTCGTTCTATTTTATCCACTAGCGACGCTGAGATCATTATTCATGCGTTCGTTACGTCTCGTCTCGATTACTGTAACGTATTATTTTCGGGTCTCCCTATGTCTAGCATTAAAAAATTACAGTTGGTACAAAATGCGGCTGCTAGACTTTTGACAAGAACAAGAAAGTTTGATCATATTACGCCTATACTGGCTCACCTGCACTGGCTTCCTGTGCACTTAAGATGTGACTTTAAGGTTTTACTACTTACGTATAAAATACTACACGGTCTAGCTCCGTCCTATCTTGTCGATTGCATTGTACCATATGTCCCGGCAAGAAATCTGCGTTCAAAGAACTCCGGCTTATTAGTGATTCCCAGAGCCCAAAAAAAGTCTGCGGGCTATAGAGCGTTTTCTATTTGGGCTCCAGTACTATGGAATGCCCTCCCGGTAACAATTAGAGATGCTACCTCAGTAGAAGCATTTAAGTCCCATCTTAAAACTCATTTGTATACTCTAGCCTTTAAATAGCCCCCCTGTTAGACCAGTTGATCTGCCGTTTCTTTTCTTTTCTCCTCTGCTCCCCTTTTCCTTGAGGGGGGGGGGGGGGGCACAGGTCCGGTGGCCATGGATGAAGTGCTGGCTGTCCAGAGTCGGGACCCGGGGTGGACCGCTCGCCTGTGCATCGGCAGGGAACATCTCTGCGCTGCTGACCCGTCTCCGCTCGGGATGGTGTCCTGCTGGCCCCACTATGGACTGGACTCTTACTATTATGTTGGATCCACTATGGACTGGACTCTCACAATATTATGTCAGACCCACTCGACATCCATTGCTTTCGGTCTCCCCTAGAGGGGGGGGGTTACCCACATATGCGGTCCTCTCCAAGGTTTCTCATAGTCATTCACATCGACGTCCCACTGGGGTGAGTTTTTCCTTGCCCGTATGTGGGCTTTGTACCGAGGATGTCGTTGTGGCTTGTGCAGCCCTTTGAGACACTTGTGATTTAGGGCTATATAAATAAAGATTGATTGATTGATTGATTGAATGACTCTTACCATAATATGTTACGTTAACATACCAGGCACTTTCTCAGTTGGTTATTTATGCCTCATATAACGTACACTTATTCAGCCTATTGTTCACTATTCTTTATTTATTTTAAATTGCCTTTCAAATGTCTATTCTTGGTGTTGGGTTTTATCAAATAAATTCCCCCAAAAATGCGACTTATACTCCAGTGCGACTAATATACGTGTTTTTCCTTCTTTATTATGCATTTTCAGCCGGTGCGACTTATACTCCGGAGCGACTTATACTCCGAAAAATACGGTATGTTGTTTTTTTTTTGTTTACTGCATTCTTAGTCGTAAAATACGGCAAGTACGAGGTGGCTAACAATGCAGATAATGGGAGTACATTATTCCGCCCATAAAGCCCTCTAAAAACATCCAAAAACCGCCAACAATACTCTGACAATACTGGATATTAACCAAGTATTAGCAATATTGTTATTGCAAGTGCTAATGCAGACAAACTATTTTTTTTCTACATGTAAAGCGACTTTGGGTACTTAGAAAAGCGCTATAGAAATCCCAGTTATTATTATTATTATTTTTAGTGATCACATCGAGCTAACCGGCTTATGCTGCAATATTGACATTAGGGGTGTGGGAAAAAAATAGATTCAAATTCGAATCGTGATTCTCACGTTGTGCGATTCAGAATCGATTCTCATTTTAAAAAAAATAGATGTTTTTAAATTTGTTTATTTATTTAAATGTTTTTATTTCTTTATTTTTTTATTTTTTTTATTAATCAATCCAACAAAACAATACACAGCAATACCATGACAATGCAACAGGGCCGGCCCGTGGCATAGGTCGTATAGGCAAATGCTAAGGGCGCCGTCCATCAGGGGGCGCCACGCCAGTGCCACAAATGTTGGGAGAAAAAAAGAAAAAGAAAAAAAAAGTTGGTACTATTATTTCTAAATACAAAAGATAATCCCACGTTAATTAAAATGCAAAGTAAAGCCTATTTAATAGAAATATTATTTGTTACAACATTACGCCCCCCCTCCTCCCCCGCAGGGTGCGCCCCCTCCCTTCCCGTATCATGACTCTTTTTGGACGTCACCACATCAAAAAATCAACACAAGATGCCAAAACTGTCAGGTGCCCAGGGAAGAAAAAAGAGAAAAGAAGAGGAGTAGAAACGAGAAAAGACAGAGGTAGCAGGTAGGTAACGTTAGCCTACATGAAATTATTTGTCTGTTACAGAATGTGATAGTAACCTGGCTTTTTAGCATTAAGCTAATGTTACATGATTCGGCAATTGCTAATAGTTGTGTTTTAACGTCGGGTTAATATTGTGGAGGGGGCTAAATTGTTATGGAAAATAATAATGTAACGTTAGGTAATTACAGTACTCCCACCTTACATTCCTCAGGGACATTTCTTTCTTTCTTTAGTTTATTTGGAACATGAACACACTTACATCATAATACATCACACAATTTCATATCATTTCATTTTACATCATGCCCGAAAAGGAGTAGGAAGAAGCAAAGCTTATTTAATCCTACCTCTTTCCCACTTCAAAGCGTTTACAAATATATAGAATCATTTACTGACCTTTTTATATAATAAAATAACATCTATGAATTAGTATACAACAGTTTTGTAATATGTAATTAATTAATTAATTCAGTCATTATTAACATACTGAGATGAAGAATATCTTATTTTCAATAAGGTTGAAAGTATTTCTCATAATTCTTCTTCTTTGTACTCTGTAAGCACTATTATTTTGAACAACCTCTTAAACTGGATCATATCAGTACAATTTTTAACTTCTTTACTTAATCCATTCCATCATTTAATTCCACATACTGATATGCTAAAAGTTCTAAGTGTTGTACGTGCATATAAATGTTTGTATTAGATCTCTCTCAAGCAGGTGTTTTTTGTTTACATTGTTATTGCCTTCTGGTTAGCTAATGTTTGCCCTGCAGGTAATAGTCACTTTTCCACCCCTTTATATATTAGGTATAGTTGTAAGTAAAAAAAAAAGGTCAAAGACAAAGCTATTCGGGTTCTTGTGAGTATATACACTTCACTGCCGATGTGGGGGGGCGCCACCTAAAATCTTGCCTAGGGCGCCAGATTGGTTAGGGCCGGGCCTGCAATGCAATCCAATTGCAAAACCAAACCCGACCCAGCAACACTCAGAACTGCAATAAACAGAGCAATTGAGAGGAGACACAAACACGACACAGAACAAACCAAAAGTAGTGAAACAAAAATGAATATTATCAACAACAGTATCAATATTAGTTACAATTTCCACATAGCAGTGATTAAAAATCCCTCAATGACATTATCATTAGACATTTATAAATAAAAAATAAAAAGTACAATAGTGTCACAGTGGCTTACACTTGCATCGCATCTCATAAGCTTGACAACACACTGTCCAATATTTTCACAAAGATAAAATAAGTCATATTTTTGGTTCATTTAATAGTTAAAACAAATTGACATTATTGCAATCAGTTGATAAAACATTGTCCTTTACAATTATAAAAGCTTTTACTCTGCTTGCATGTCAGCAGACTGGGGTAGATCCTGCTGAAATCCTATGTATTGAATGAATAGAGAATCCTTTTGAATCGGGAAAAAAATTGTTTTTGAATCGAGAATCGTGTTGAATTGAAAAAAAAACCATCGATTTTGAATCGAATCGTGACCCCAAGAATCGATATTGAATCGAATCGTGGGACACCCAAAGATTCACAGCCCTAATTGACATGATGAGCCGGTGAGCTGCTGCATCGCCTTTGAGTTGGTTAAAGTTAATTAGAGATTATATCTCACCTGGATGGTTGAAAATTGTGGCCATGAACATGAACTTTGACATTCAACTTATACCTGGAGATGGCGAGAAAGACACAAAAAGATGCTGTAATTTGCGCTACTTTTTTTTAACCTTTCGTGAGGATTGTGATTCCTTGTCTAAATGGGAAGTTATAAACATCCAATCAGTCGGCATCCCAGTGAGAGCAGACATTGTACAGTAAGTAATTGTTTCAATATGTGCGTTTGGGGCAGAATGGTTCGGTTGGTAGCGCTGCCGTGCCAGCAACTTGAGGGTCCCGGGTTCAGTTTCCGCTACCCCCGTTCTAGTCACAGTGGTTGTGTCCTTGGGCAAAGCACTTTGCCCACCTGCTCCCAATGCCACCCACACTGGTTTGAAAGTAGCTTAAATTACCAGATATTGGGTTTCACTATGTTCACTAAGTGCTTTGACTCACGAGAGCGGGCGGTATAGCTCGGTTGGTAGAGTGGCCGTCCAGCAACTTGAGGGTTCCAGGTTCGATCCCTGCTTCAGCCATCCTAGTCACTGGTGTTGTGTCCTTGGGCAAGACACTTTACCCACCTGCTCCCAGTGCCACCCACACTGGTTTAAATGTAACTTAGATATTGGGTTTCACTATGTAAAAGCGCTTTGAGTCACTAGAGAAAAGCGCTATATAAATATAATTCACTTCACTAGAGAAAAAGCGCTATACAAATATAATTCACTTCACTAGCGTATACTTCTTGTTCAGCACTTAGCAATATTACTGCATGATGCTTTGTGTTTCACTAGAGCTTAAAGGCCTACTGAAATGCGATTTTCTTATTTAAACGGGGATAGCAGGTCCATTCTATGTGTCATACTTGATCATTTCGCGATATTGCCATATTTTTGCTTGAAGGATTTAGTAGAGAACATCGACGATAAAGTTTGCAACTTTTGGTCGCTGATAAAAAAGCCTTGCCTGTACCGGAAGTAGCAGACGAGTAGCGTGACGTCACAGGTTGTGGAGCTCCTCACATCTGCACATTGTTTACAATCATGGCCACCAGCAGCGAGAGCGATTCCGACCGAGAAAGCGACGATTTCCCCATTAATTTGAACGAGGATGAAAGATTTGTGGATGAGGAAAGTGAGAGTGAAGGACTAGAGGGCAGTGGGAGCGATTCAGATAGGGAAGATGATGTGAGAGGCGGGTGGGAATGACTAAAACAGTAAATAAACACAAGACATATATATACACTCTATTAGCCACAACACAACCAGGCTTGTATTTAATATGCCACAAATTAATCCCGCATAACAAACACCTCCCCCCTCCCGTCCATATAACCCGCCAATACAACTCAAACACCTGCACAACACACTCAATCCCACAGCCCAAAGTACCGTTCACCTCCCCAAAGTTCATACAGTACATATATTTCCCCAAAGTCCCCAAAGTTACGTACGTGACATGCACATAGCGGCACGCACGTATGGGCAAGCGATCAAATGTTTGGAAGCCGCAGCTGCATGCGTACTCACGGTACCGCGTCTGCGCATCCAACTCAAAGTCCTCCTGGTAAGAGTCTCTGTTGTCCCAGTTCTCCACAGGCCAATGGTAAAGCTTGACTGTCATCTTTCGGGAATGTAAACAATGAAACACCGGCTGTGTTATCCGGCACAACAGTCAGGTGGCGCATTCTACGGCGGGGGTGCGTTATCCGGCACAACACCTGCCGCAATACACCGCTTCCCACCTACAGCTTTCTTCTTTGCTGTCTCCATTGTTCATTGAACAAATTGCAAAAGATTCACCAACACAGATGTCCAGAATACTGTGGAATTTTGCGATGAAAACAGACGACTTAATAGCTGGCCACCATTTTGTCCCAAAATGTCCTCTACAATCCGTGACGTCACGCGCAGGCGTCATCATACTGAGACGTTTTCAGCAGGATATTTTGCGCGAAATTTAAAATTGCACTATAGTAAGCTAACCCGGCCGTATTGGCATGTGTTGCAATGTTAAGATTTCATCATTGATATATAAACTGCGTGGTCGGTAGTAGTGGGTTTCAGTAGGCCTTTAATCTGCTTATAACAGCTTGTAAAATGTGTAGATCATCCTCCTTATATTCAGGCTCAAAAATATACGTCTTTGTTGTCTCTAATAAAGTCTGACATGATTAGTAGTGCTGTTGAAGGGAAAAGCAAACGTTTGTTAAATTAATACGCCGATGTATACTTAAAATGAGCAAAACACATCAATATTACATGTTATGGATGTACATTACATATTGTCATGACTGGGACTGTGGCGTGGTTTGTTCTCCCGAGGTGCAAAAGATTTGGACCATACGTGACGTGAAGGGGAGGACATGATTTATTTTAACACTATAACTACAAAAAAAAAAGCAAACAAAAGGCGCGCACAAGGACGGAAGTACAAAACTTGACTAAAAACACAAAACTTGCACAACGGCAGAAACTGTGAACAATTAAACAAAACTAGCGAACTATGGCATGAATAAAGAAAACTTACTTGGACGAGAAAACGGCATGAAAAAGCGCAGCAAGGGTCATAAGGGTGTGTGGAGAGTGTGTCAGAAGTATGAATCCGGATGTCGCCAGAAAGACAAACTGAAAACAATGAACTTAAATACTACAGACATGATTAGTGAAAACAGGTGCGTGACTCAAAACGTGAAACAGGTGCGTGACGTGACAGGTGAAAACTAATGGGTTGCTATGGTGACAAACAAGAGTGCACAATGAGTCCAAACGTGGAACAGGTGAAACTAATGGGTAACTATGGAAACAAGACAAGGGAGTGAAAAGCCAGAAACTAAAGACTCCAATAACTAAACAAAACAAAACATGACTAAAACAAAACATGATTACACAGACATGACACATATATACTTACAGTATGTATATAAAACAATGTTGGAGGCTTTTGGAGGTTTATAGGCGGAATAGATCGACTCTCATTGGCTCCATTGTTAGCTGACTTTTATTAGCCTTTATTTATTATTTAGAAAGCATAATGAAGGAACACATAGGTGCTATTGTCTCACATAAGGATTGTGAATGATAGACAAAATTCCCCCCCAAATATTCCAGTTCCCCTTTAAAAAATGTGGGAAGTAGCTTGCTTGGTCGCGCACACACGCAGCGCTGACATCCTGAAATATTTAGCATTTTTCACTTAAAACCTACAAGTAGAAAGACTTTATCATCGCGTTGGATCCCGTCAGGCCAAAACAAGGACATAGGGATTTATCATCATGATCTCATTATTAGGAAACAACCTGAGGTCTCAATGATGCAAATGAAACAATGACTGATGAATTGAGTAGTTAATGAACAAGCAGGGAAGCTTGATAGACTGCATCACATGCACACACACACACACACACACGCTGGCACGCACAAGTAGGATAGAACAGAAGTTCTATAAAGAGGAAACTTGGGGTATTGGTCAATTCATTGCTGTTGCAGTTCTTCGACACTAAGAGCCTCTCGGTGGTCCTTCTTTGTTTTTATTAAAGACAGACCATGAAAACGGAGCACAAAGAGCAGATTAACTTTAGGTGTTTGCACTTTGTATCACTTTGTGTGCATTTCAAGCTACATAGGTTCCCTAGCAGCCACACAATGAAATCTGCCGACGTTGCGATTTTTGTGCGACGGACTAAGATGAGCTTTTCATGAAGCCATCAATCTAACACGGACCACTCCCCGTAATAAAAATAAGAGGTGTTTCGTCCACGGTCGAGCAGGCAAAGCGACATTACTGTCGTCGCTGGGATAACACTGGAGATAAACAACATATGCAACAGGTGTTTTCACTCAACTGGAGCATATTTTAGCATAGGACATATTTCAAGTGTTGGTCAGGTTAGTTTTTTTCAGGTACTGTTGCTAAGAATCCAATCTACAGTCGTGCTTCGCCACTTTGCACTTCAAATGTTGCATCTTCACCCTTGCAGGTTTTTTTTACATTTTTTAAACATAGTGAAAAAAAACATTGGGTTCCTTGCAGGGATGATGTTTGATAAGAAATTATCGAGTTCCAGCCTATTATCGAATCCTCTTATCAGACCGATTCCTTATCGATTCTCTTACTGAGTCCAGATAGGTTGTTGTATATGGAAAAAAACACACAATATTTGGTTGAACAAAAGCTCACTTTTATTATATAGGAAAAAAATAAAATCTAATAAACAAATAAATATTGACTGTTACCACCCTAAAAAAATAAAATAAAATAAATAAATATTGACTGTTGTTACCCAAAGTATATTAAGTGGGATTTTTCAGAAAAACAAATATATACAGTAACACAAAAACAACCTGTCTCTATGATCACTATACGTGTATAAATAATAATATAGTGTTAAATAAAATCCGTCCCTTGGGCACAGAACTGAAAATAATACAGCTCTCCAAAAAGTGCAATTCTGCTGCTATTTGACATAACTGTTTGTTATGATGCTTTGACATTTTTGCACTTTATTTCTTTATTGAAAGAAAATTCTATGAAGAGAAAAGTTGTTTGCAAATGTGGTTACAATGCTAAAAAAAATGAAAAGTTAAAGCTAAAAAAAAGAAATACACTTTATTGAGTTAACAGTATTTCTTTATTGGGGGAAAGATGTGATGTTATGAGCTAGGGAATATAACAACTACACTACCCAGCATGCAACGGGAGTGACGAGCATGCGCGGTGGCCCTGAAAAGTGTTGTTGCATGTCGTCACCTGGCAGCTAAGAATGAGGTTATGAGCACGAAGTGAAAGTAAACGTCAAGAACTCAGCCAACACGCCTCGTCTGCATTATTTATAATTGGACAGACAACACATATACAGTGTGATTTTGTTTTGTTTACAAGGAAAGAAAAACAAAAGTTAAAAAAGGGAGATATATGTTGTATATATATGTATGTGCTGCGGTTGCTGTAAGAACGTTGCGACAGCTGCAGTAAAGGAAGTGCGTTGCTAGCCTGGTTGCTATGTTTCCGGTTGGTCGTAAAAGTGTTCGTCATGTGCTAGTACTCTGCTCAAATCTCTCAGTAAAGTTATTCATTGGATTATACCTTTTGTTTTGAACTTTATTACACCTTTTTTCCGGTCCATTGTTTTTCCTGCTTTCGCTATCCGCGCCTAATGACTGAGCTACGTGACTTCATTTCTTGTGATGTCTCACGGGGCATTTCTGGTCGGGACGGGATTCGTTCCCAGGGATTCGAATAAAGAACCAACTCTTTTTCTTTACTATAGTGGTCTCGATAACTGGTACCGGTTCTCAAGAAGGGATTCGAGTCCGAGGACTTGGTTCTTTTCTTATCGAACAACCGGGAAAATCGGTTTCGAGTATCATCCCTAGTTCCTTGCTATTTCGTGTTAGACTGCAGCCTATTATTAATCACAATTAGAGATGTCCGATAATATCGGCAGTCCGATATTATCGGCCGATAAATGCTTTAAAATGTAATATCGGAAATGATCGGTATCGGATTCAAAAAGTAAAATTTATGACTTTTTAAAACGCCGCTGTGTACACAGATGTAGGGAGAAGTACAGAGCGCCTTTGCGTGCCGGCCCAGTCACATAATATCTACGGCTTTTCACACACACAAGTGAATGCAACGCATACTTGGTCAACAGCCAAGCCGGTCACACTGAGGGTGGCCGTATAAACAACTTTAGCACTGCTACAAATATGCGCCACACTGTGAACCCACACCAAACAAGAATGACAAACACATTTCGGGAGAACATCTGCACCGCAACACAACAGAACAAATACCCAGAATCCCTTGCAGCACTAACTCTTCCGGGACGCTACAATATACACCCCTTGCTACCTCCTACGCCCCCCACCTCAAACCCAACCCCGTCTACCTCAACCTCCTCATGCTCTCTCAGGGAGAGCATGTCCCAAATTCCAAGCTGCTGTCTAGAGGCATGTTAAAAAAAATAATGCACTTTGTGACTTCAATAATAAATATGGCAGTGCCATGTTGGCATTTTTTTCCATAACTTGAGTTGATTTATTTTGGAAAACCTTGTTGCATTTTTTTAATGCATCCAGCGGGGCATCACAACAAAATTAGGCATAATATTGTGTTAATTACACGACTGTATATATCGGTATCGGTAATTAAGAGTTGGACAAAATCGGAATATCGGATATCAGCAAAAAAGTCATTATCCGACATCTCTAGAACAAACGTGCATTGCTGCTAAATGCGATGAAAAAGCGTGAATGCTCTTGAACAGGGGTGGGCAATTAATTTTTACCGGGGGTTGCATGAGCAACCCGAGCACTGCTGGAGGGCCACACCGACAATATTTCAATTAAATTTTGGTCAAATTATTTTTGATATACCGTAAGATAAATAATAATAATAATAATAATAATAATAATTTCATTTAACCTAACTTAACTTTATACAAAAGCAGATTGCTTTTGATGGTTTTATTTTTAACACTGTCTTACACAACACTTCCTGATGTATAATACAATGCAAAAATGTCAATTTCTGTCACTTTACCCTGCATCCTCTTTAAAAGTCCAACATTTTCCCCCGTCAGATTTGGACAACCATTTGTTGTCACACCTGCCAGCTTGTCCCATTTCAGTCCTAACATGTCCAAACACGCATTTACCTATGTGAACAAGTCATTACCTGTAGTCGTCTCTTTAATTGACTGCATGGCTGCCAGCTCCTCCGTGATTTAAAAGTCTGCAGTTTTCCCACGCAAGAAGATGAGCAGCTGGGCGGTGTCACGTACATCGCAGCTCTCATCCAAAGCCCGGGAAAAACAGTCAAAGTCGGCCGTTCTGTTCTTCAGCTGAAGCCCCAAGTTTCCAGCGATGGTCTCAACCCGCCTCGTTACAGTGCGTCGGGAGAGTGACACATTCTCAAATGCGCCCATGTTCTCCGGGCATTTCAGCGCAACAGAGTCCAATAAGCACTCCTTAATAAACTCTCCGTCATAAAACGCCTTACTTTTTCTGGCGATTTCGTGAGAAATGACGAAACTTGTCCTGACAGCTGCATCTCTGGGGGTGTGAAATTTGGCAAAAAGTCCTTGTTGGGTTTGCAGTTTTACCATCAACGCATCAGCCTCCCTTGCGCGCGCTTCATAAGACAGATTACGGTATTTTTCCTCGTGCTTCGTCGTGTAGTGGCGATTCAAATTATATTATTCAAACACAGCAACCTGTGTACCACAAATTAAGCACACGGCTTTACCTTTAATTTCTGTAAAGAAATACTTGGCAGTCCATGTCTTGTTGAAAACACGGCATTCGTCATCAACTTCTCTCTTTTTAGCGTCTCGGGGGTAACCGTGCGTCACTTGTCGCTGTGCACCTTCACTCACATACGCCCATAAATAACACTTTTCAAAATAAAAGCAGCACAGTTGTATTGCACGCACGACATATATGTTTTTATTTTATTTATTTTGTCATTTGTGATTGCCGCTGTTCACATTCACTCACAATCGCGACGAGCATACGTCCACACGGAAGTAATACAAATAACGCTTTTCAAAACAAAAGCAGCAGCGTTGTATTGCACACTCGACATAGATACTTTTTCAGATTGGTTTTGTAATTTATGATTGGCCTCACGCGGGCCGGACAGGGACACACAAAGGCGGGCCGTAGAATGCCCAGGTCTGCTCTTGAAGCATGCACATGGCGATTTAGCTACGCTGGAAAACTTACCGACTTTAATTTTCATTTATCGTCCGTTAATTGACTTATCGAATATCGGCCTAGGCGTAACGGTGCACGGTACACATTGAGTGAGGGACAGGAAGTGCAGGGCGTCTACTCGATAAATGAATACAGTGCCAATAGAAAAAAGGGAAAGCCAGAGCTTGAAAAGCTTCAGTCATTAAATTCTCCTTTTGGGAACACTTGGCCTTCCTGGTGAAACATAAATGGACAAAGACGAGTGGATAAGACCAAAGCAGTGTGGTCGGTAGAGATGGCAAACAGGGCTACATAGTGGGAATACTAAGCTGCACTTGGGCCAATAAAGAACTTCCATTTACTAAAAATCATATAATCACTCACACTCTGCAATCTTTGCTCTCTCTTATACTCTCATTGCACTGTGGTAATTAACCTTAAATGAAGGATTTCAGCAAACCCCCCAAAGCTAGTCATCCATTTTCTATACAGCTCATTAGGGTCATGGATAAGCTGCAACCTATCCCAGCTGCCTTGGGGCAAGAGACACGGCAAAGCATAGACTGGCCAGCCAATCACAGAACACAACCAACCAAACACATTCACACCTATGGCCAAACATGCATGTTTGTGTGACAAATGGAGGAAAGACCTAGAAAACACATGCACACACACGCACAAATGCACAGCGACAACACACAAACAGCACGTAACTGACTAGACCAGGGGTTGGCAACCCAAAATGTTGAAAGAGCCATATTGGACCAAAAATAAAAAATAAAAATCCCACGCAGTCACGGGGAGAACATGCAAACTCCATACAGAAAGATCCCGAGATTTTTTTGCCGCAAAAAAATTTAAAGCCTTATTTATTGTCATTCAAATTTGAACTTTACAGTACGGATAAGAACGAAATTGTGTTGCATTAGCTCATACTTGCCAACCTTGAAACCTCCGATTTCGGGAAGTGGGGGGCGGGGGGTGTGGTCAGGGGTGGGGCGGGGTGTGGTTGGGGGCGTGGTTAAGAGGGGAGGAGTATATTGACAGCTAGAATTCATATATATATATATATATATATCTACATCCTGAAAATATGCAAACACAACTGTGTTTAGATAATTGATACTTCAAACTTGCATAAATAAATACTAAGGAATATAACATAACTTGGCTTCTGAGAGCTTCAAAATGTAATGAATAAAATGCTAAAGTTGTTGATAAACAAGCAATTATTTTAATAATTAAATATGGTCATTTTAAATGAATCATGATCATTTAAAATTAATTATTTCAAATATGTTTATTTTAATGTATAATTATATGTCTGGATGTAATAAGGAGTCAGAAAAAATACAAATAAAAATACAATTAATTTGGATGTTTTTAGCAAAATATAGTAAAAATATATTTCGTTTTTTTTTTTTTTTTTAATGAATAAATATATGTATTTTTAGGTAAGATAAACATAATAATACAATTTATCTCTAGTCTGGATGATTTAGTTCTTGTCACCCTGTTGTCCTCCCGTCATGAAAAAAGGCTGTCCTCACTCCGGTCCGCATGGAGCTGGAGGGGGCGTGGCCTCCAGCTCCGGCTGAAAATCGGGAGATTTTCGGGAGAATATTTGTCCCGGGAGGTTTTCGGGAGAGGCGCTGAATTTCGGGAGTTTCCCGGAAAATTCGGGAGGGTTGGCAAGTATGCATTAGCTCATGGTAGTGCAGGATAAAAAATCATTAAGGTGCAGATATAAATAAATAGATTACTGTACAGATATATATATATTGCACTTTTGCATATGCATCCACGTTTATGGATGTATGTTATATTGTCTTTTACAAACCCCGTTTTCACATAAGTTGGGAAATTGTGTTAGATGTAAATATAAACGGAATACAATGATTTGCAAATCCTTTTCAACCCATACTCAGTTGAATATGCTACAAAGACAACATATTTGATGTTCAAACTAATAACACCTTTTTTTTTTTTTTAAATAATCATTAACTTTAAATTTGATGCCAGCAACACGTGACAAAGAAGTTGGGAAAGGTGGCAATAAATACTGATAAAGTTGAGGAATGCTCATCAAACACTTATTTGGAACATCCCACAGGTGAAAAGGCAAATTGGGAACAGGTGGGTGCCATGATTGGGTATAAAAGTAGATTCCATGAAATGCTCAGTCATTCACAAACAAGGATGGGGCGAGGGTCACCACTTTGTCAACAAACGCGTGAGCAAATTGTTGAACAATTTAAGAAAACCTTTCTCAACCAGCTATTGCAAGGAATTTAGGGATTTCACCATCTACAGTCCGTAATATCATCAAAGGGTTCAGAGAATCTGGAGAAATCACTGCACGTAAGCAGCTAAGCCCGTGACCTTCCATCCCTCAGGCTGTACTGCATCAACAAGCGACATCAATGTGTAAAGGATATCACCACATGGGCTCAGGAACACTTCAGAAACCCACTGTCAGTAACTACAGTTGGTCGCTACATCTGTAAGTGCAAGTTAAAACTCTCCTATGCAAGGCGAAAACCGTTTATCAACAACACCCAGAAACGCCGTCGGCTTCGCTGGGCCTGAGCTCATCTAAGATGGACTGATACAAAGTGGAAAACTGTTCTGTGGTCTGGTGACTCCGCATTTCAAATTGTTTTTGGAAACTGTGGACGTCGTGTCCTCCAGACCAAATAGGAAAAGAACCATCCGGATTGTTATAGGCGCAAAGTTGAAAAGCCAGCATCTGTGATGGTATGGGGGTGTATTAGTGCCCAAGACATGGGTAACTTACACATCTGTGAAGGCGCCATTAATGCTGAAAGGTACATACAGGTTTTGGAGCAACATATGTTGCCATCCAAGCAACATTACCATAGACGCCCCTGTTTATTTCAGCAAGACAATGCCAAGCCACGTGTTACATCAACGTGGCTTCATAGTAAAAGAGTGCGGGTACTAGACTGGCCTGCCTGTAGTCCAGACCTGTCTCCCATTGAAAATGTGTGGCGCATTATGAAGCCTAAAATAGCACAACGGAGACCCCCGGACTGTTGAACAACTTAAGCTGTACATCAAGCAAGAATGGGAAAGAATTCCAACTGAGAAGCTTCAAAAATGTGTCTCCTCAGTTCCCAAACGTTTACTGAGTGTTGTTAAAAGGAAAGGCCATGTAACACAGTGGTGAACATGCCCTTTCCCAACTACTTTGGCACGTGTTGCAGCCATGAAATTCTTAGTTAATTATTATTTGCATAAAAAAAAAAAAAAGTTTATGAGTTTGAACATCAAATATGTTGTCTTTGTAGTGCATTCAATTGAATATGGGTTGAAAAGGATTTGCAAATCATTGTATTCCGTTTATATTTACATCTAACACAATTTCCCAACTCATATGGAAACGGGGTTTGTAAATTCCAGCGAGTTAATCCATTTTTGGGGGGAATTGAGGGGATTATTATGATGCGTTCAAGAGTCTTACAGCAATATAAGTGTTACAATGAAGGCAACATATGATGTAAGTGTCTATATTAGCCTACTATCAACATGACCAAGTGTCCCAGGCTGATGCAATAATTGGTTGACAGAAATGTTGAAATGTAATATTTATTCTACACATTTTTACAACGTTAGAAAACATTACTAAAACGGAGGCTTTTCAGAGAGTGTGATAACTCCTGGAAATGACTGGCTTAGAATGACCAAAGGTAAATATGTGTGTGTTCAAGTTGAAGGACACGGAAACTACAAATAAAATGAGCTCAAATGTACCTAAAATACGAGGCACAATGATGCATTATGTACATACAGCGAGCATAAATAGCATGTTAGCATAGATTAGCTTGCAGTCATGCATTGATTGATTGATTGATTGATTGATTGATTGAGTGAGACTAGAGATGTCCAATAATATCGGCCTGACGGTATTATCGGCCGATAAATGCTTTGAAATGTAATATCGGAAATTATCGGTATCGCATTTTTATTATCTGTATCGTTTTTTTTGTTTGTTTTTTTAAAATTAAATCAACATAAAAAACACAAGATACACTTACAATTAGTGCACCAACCCAAAAAACCTCCCTCCCCCATTTACACTCATTCGCACAAAAGGGTTGTTTCTTTCTGTTATTAATATTCTGGTTCCTACATTATATATCAATATATATCAATACAGTCTGCAAGGGATACAGTCCGTAAGCACACATGATTGTGCGTGCTGCTGCTCCACTAATAGTACTAACCTTTAACAGTTAATTTTACTCATTTTTATTAATTACTAGTTTCTATGTAACTAATATTGTTTTACTTTCTTTTTTATTCAAGAAAATGATTTTAATTTATTTATCTTATTTCATTTAATAATTCTTTTAAAAAAGGACCTTATCTTCACCATACCTGGTTGTCCAAATTAGGTATAATAATGTGTTAATTCCACGACTGTATATATCGGTATCGGTATCGGTAATTAAGAGTTAGACAATATCGGAATATCGGATATCGGCAAAAAAGCCATTATCGGACATCCCTAATTGAGACTTTTATTAGTAGATTGCACAGTACAATACATATTCCGTACAATTGACCACTAAATGGTAACACCCGAATAAGTTTTTCAACTTGTTTAAGTCGGGGTCCACTTTTGTGTAATAGTGGCCAAATATGCCTGATTAGCACTCATTTGTGGATTCAAGCACAGCATACAACTTTTGATGGACAAATAAGAGACAAAGAAGGAGTGGCATAAAACACGTCTTTCTGTGGAAAGTTGTACATGTAAACAAACTATGGTGCGTTCACGGTCTTCCAAAATTAGTAGGACAACATGACGCACGCCAAATACTCTCATCAGTGAAGCATGTTTAATATACAGGTAAAAGCCAGTAAATTAGAATATTTTGAAAAACTTGATTCATTTCAGTAATTGCATTCAAAAGGTGTAACTTGTACATTATATTTATTCATTGCACACAGACTGATGCATTCAAATGTTTATTTCATTTAATTTTGATGATTTGAAGTGGCAACAAATGAAATCCAAAATTCTGTGTGTCACAAAATTAGAATATTACTTAAGGCTAATACAAAAAAGGGATTTTTAGAAATGTTGGCCAACTGAAAAGTATGAAAATGAAAAATATGAGCATGTACAATACTCAATACTTGGTTGGAGCTCCTTTTGCCTCAATTACTGCGTTAATGCGGCGTGGCATGGAGTCGATGAGTTTCTGGCACTGCTCAGGTGTTATGAGAGCCCAGGTTGCTCTGATAGTGGCCTTCAACTCTTCTGCGTTTTTGGGTCTGGCATTCCGCATCTTCCTTTTCACAATACCCCACAGATTTTCAATGGGGCTAAGGTCAGGGGAGTTGGCGGGCCAATTTAGAACAGAAATAAACCAGGCACGGGTAGATTTTGCGCTGTGTGCAGGCGCCAAGTCCTGTTGGAACTTGAAATCTCCATCTCCATAGAGCAGGTCAGCAGCAGGAAGCATGAAGTGCTCTAAAACTTGCTGGTAGACGGCTGCGTTGACCCTGGATCTCAGGAAACAGAGTGGACCGACACCAGCAGATGACATGGCACCCCAAACCATCACCCAACCATGCAAATTTTGCATTTCCTTTGGAAATCGAGGTCCCAGAGTCTGGAGGAAGACAGGAGAGGCACAGGATCCACGTTGCCTGAAGTCTAGTGTAAAGTTTCCACCATCAGTGATGGTTTGGGGTGCCATGTCATCTGCTGGTGTCGGTCCACTCTGTTTCCTGAGATCCAGGGTCAACGCAGCCGTCTACCAGCAAGTTTTAGAGCACTTCATGCTTCCTGCTGCTGACCTGCTCTATGGAGATGGAGATTTCAAGTTCCAACAGGACTTGGCGCCTGCACACAGCGCAAAATCTACCCGTGCCTGGTTTACGGACCATGGTATTTCTGTTCTAAATTGGCCCGCCAACTCCCCTGACCTTAGCCCCATAGAAAATCTGTGGGGTATTGTGAAAAGGAAGATGCAGAATGCCAGACCCAAAAACGCAGAAGAGTTGAAGGCCACTATCAGAGCAACCTGGGCTCTCATAACACCTGAGCAGTGCCAGAAACTCATCGACTCCATGCCACGCCGCATTAACGCAGTAATTGAGGCAAAAGGAGCTCCAACCAAGTATTGAGTATTGTACATGCTCATATTTTTCATTTTCATACTTTTCAGTTGGCCAACATTTCTAAAAATCCCTTTTTTGTATTAGCCTTAAGTAATATTCTAATTTTGTGACACACGGAATTTTGGATTTTCATTTGTTGCCACTTCAAATCATCAAAATTAAATGAAATAAACATTTGAATGCATCAGTCTGTGTGCAATGAATAAATATAATGTACAAGTTACACCTTTTGAATGCAATTACTGAAATAAATCAAGTTTTTCAAAATATTCTAATTTACTGGCTTTTACCTGTAAACAGTGGGATTTCTAACTATTAGGAGGGTTTGTGTCATGTTTGTCCTCCGACAGAAACCATTTTATCCATTTTCATACATTTTTTGAAAAAGCTCCAGGGAGCCACTAGGGCGGTGCTAAAGAGGTGTGTGTGTGTGTGTGTGTGTGTGTGTGTGTGTGTGTGTGTGTGTGTGTGTGTGTGTGTGTGTGTGTGTGTGTGTGTGTGTGTGTGTGTGGCTCGAAAGCCGCGCGTTGCCGACCGCCGGACTACACACAGCTTCAAACCTTCCATGTCCTGGCTGTGCGGCCAGCATTCTATTACTAACTATTACTATAATGATCTATACTTGGAAGCGTAAGAAGGTGTTTCAGCATCCAGCTTGTGTGAGAGGACATTTTGATGTATTTTTTTACAAAAAGTCAGGAAGGTCATCTGTGAGGCGGCTCGACAGCAAAAAGAAAATGGTTTTCTCGAACAGAGGAATAGGCTGTCTGGAAGACACAAAAGGACGACTTTATCCCCTCGCAGTCGCTTTTTGACAACATAATTCCCCTTCTGCTGCTGCTGAAGAGAAATGTCAATTGTGAACTTTGACCTACTGACTGCGACCAGATAAAAGCCTTGACCCTCATATTGAAGACAACTCTTCATGTTCAATTGCAGGCAGTAGAACTACTGCAGCTTTTTAAATAATGTGGTATACATAGTAATATATGCTGAGGTATATTAGTTTATACTTTGACATGTTTTGACTAGGGCTAGTCATGCATTTAATCTATCATTATTAAATGGATTATATTTTCAACTCAATCAACCAATCTGCATTGCTCACTCAATGATAAATGACATACATTTGGCTGACGATACAGCTTTTAATAGTATCGATTTTTTCGTCATGGCACATTCTAGCTGTGCCTGCAAAATTGACAGCAATGCAACATTCTAGTTAGCGACTAACGCCCCTCCACGGTGCAAAGCCACTTCAAAGTCAGCAATCCCCGCCTCCATGGTGGTAAATAAAGTATGTTTCTTACGAGCACCGTTATCACAGGACGACGAGTAATAGCTCAACATGCTACATTACACACCGTAGGAGAATAAGCTAACCACAAGCTATGGCGCTTGAACCTAATCAAAGGTGGGCGGGTCGATACAAATATCGAAAGTAATGACATAGGATCATTATTTGGTGGATACCACACGTGGTTAGTTTGATACTTTTTGTCATCAAATCTAGAGATGTCCGATAATGGCTTTTTTGCCGATATTCCAATATTGTCCAACTCTTAATTACCGATTCCGATATCAACCGATACCGATATATACAGTCGTGGAATTAACACATTATTATGCCTAATTTTGTTGTGATGCCCCTCTGGATGCATTAAACAATGTAACAAGGTTTTCCAAAATAAATCAACTCAAGTTTTGGAAAAAAAAATGCCAACATGGCACTGCCATATTTATCATTGAAGTCACAAAGTGCATTATTTTTTTTAACATGCCTCAAAACAGCAGCTTGGAATTTGGGACATGCTCTCCCTAAGAGAGCATGAGGAGGTTGAGGTGGGCGGGGTTGGGGGGGGCGGGGTTGAGGTGTGTAGGGGGTAGCGGGGGGTGTATATTGTAACGTCCTGGAAGAGTTAGTGCTGCAAGGGGTTCTGGGTATTTGTTCTGTTGTGTTACGGTGCGGATGTTCTCCCGAAATGTGTTTGTCATTCTTGTTTGGTGTGGGTTCACAGTGTGGTGCATATTTTTAACAGTGTTAAAGTTGTTTATACGGCCACCCTCCGTGTGACCTGCATGGCTGTTGACCAAGTATGATTTGCATTCACTTGTGTGTGTGAAAAGCTGTACATATTACCGTATTTTTTGGAGTATAAGTCGCACCGGAGTATAAGTCGCACCTGCCGAAAATGCATAATAAAGAAGGAAAAAAACATATATAAGTCGCACTGGAGTATAAGTCGCATTTTTTGGGGGAACTTTATTTGATAAAACCCAACACCAACAATAGACATTTGAAAGGCAATTTAAAATAAATAAACAGGCTGAATAAGTGTACGTTATATGAGGCATAAATAACCAACTGGTATGTTAATGTAACATATTATGGTAAGAGTCATTCAAATAACTATAACATATAGAACATGCTATACGTTTACCAAACAATCTGTCACTCCTAATCGCTAAATCCCATGAAATCTTATACGTCTAGTCTCTTACGTGAATGAGATCAATAATATTATTTGATATTTTACGGTAATGTGTTAATAATTTCACACATAAGTCGCTCCAGAGTATAAGTCGCACCCCCGACCAAACTATGAAAAAAACTGCGACTTATAGTCCGAAAAATACGGTATGTGACTGGGCCGGCACGCAAAGGCAGTGCCTTTAAGGTTTATTGGCGCTCTGTACTTTTCCCTACGTCCGTGTACACAGCGGCGTTTTAAAAAGTCATACATATTACAAATTGAAACCAATACCGATAATTTTGAAACCGATACAGTCAAGGCGTTGAGGGGATTCGGTTTGGTGGCTGCAGGATTAGGTCTCTGCTTTTTGCAGATGATGTGGTCCTGATGGCTTCATCTAGCCAGGATCTTCAGCTCTCACTGGATCGGTTCGCAGCTGAGTGTGAAGCGACTGGGATGAGAATCAGCACCTCCAAGTCCGAGTCCATGGTTCTCGCCCGGAAAAGGGTGGAGTGCCATCTCCGGGTTGGGGAGGAGATCTTGCCCCAAGTGGAGGAGTTCAAGTACCTCGGAGTCTTGTTCACGAGTGAGGGAAGAGTGGATGGTGAGATCGGCAGGCGGATCGGTGCGGCGTCTTCAGTAATGCGGACGCTGTATCGATCCGTTGTGGTGAAGAAGGAGCTGAGCCGGAAGGCAAAGCTCTCAATTTACCGGTCGATCTACGTTCCCATCCTCACCTATGGTCATGAGCTTTGGGTTATGACCGAAAGGACAAGATCACGGGTACAAGCGGCCGAAATGAGTTTCCTCCGCCGGGTGGCGGGGCTCTCCCTTAGAGATAGGGTGAGAAGCTCTGTCATCCGGGGGGAGCTCAAAGTAAAGCCGCTGCTCCTCCACATCGAGAGGAGCCAGATGAGGTGGTTCGGGCATCTAGTCAGGACGCCACCCGAGCGCCTCCCTAGGGAGTTGTTTAGGGCACGTCCGACCGGTAGGAGGCCACGAGGAAGACCCAGGACACGTTGGGAAGACTATGTCTCCCGGCTGGCCTGGGAACGCCTCGGGATCCCCCGGGAGGAGCTGGACAAAGTGGCTGGGGAGAGGGAAGTCTGGGCTTCCCTGCTTAGGCTGCTGCCCCCGCGACCCGACCTCGGATAAGCGGAAGAAGATGAATGGATGGATGGCATTTTAAAGCATTTATCGGCCGATAATATTGGCAGTCCGATATTATCGGACATCCCTAATCAAATCCTATTTTCTCGTTTTTGTTGTTTACATACTGTCGGAGGCAGATATTTACATATATCCGAATTTAAGTGTTACTTCTTTTATTTCATAGTCATATTTGAAAACAGCTCGTGTTTTCCATTTGTTCTCTTTATGTTTGTCTGCAAGTAAACTGTGTGTGTTAACCTTGAAGCTTTGGAATGTTAGAAAGAGCGATAATGGGCATTTGTTTTGGCTAGAGAGACATGATTGCCTGCGACTTAAGAGGGGAGAGGGTTTGGTCGGGGGGAGCAGACCATCTTGGCGGCGCGATAGAATGTTCTGTACTGGACTGGTCTAAATGTATATACAGGTAAAAGCCAGTAAATTAGAATATTTTGAAAAACTTGATTTATTTCAGTAATTGCATTCAAAAGGTGTAACTTGTACATTATATTTATTCATTGCACACAGACTGATGCATTCAAATGTTTATTTCATTTAATTTTGATGATTTGAAGTGGCAACAAATGAAAATCCAAAATTCCGTGTGTCACAAAATTAGAATATTACTTAAGGCTAATACAAAAAAGGGATTTTTGGAAATGTTGGCCAACTGAAAAGTATGAAAATGAAAAATATGAGCATGTACAATACTCAATACTTGGTTGGAGCTCCTTTTGCCTCAATTACTGCGTTAATGCGGCGTGGCATGGAGTCGAAGAGTTTCTGGCACTGCTCAGGTGTTATGAGAGCCCAGGTTGCTCTGATGGTGGCCTTCAACTCTTCTGCGTTTTTGGGTCTGGCATTCTGCATCTTCCTTTTCACAATACCCCACAGATTTTCTATGGGGCTAAGGTCAGGGGAGTTGGCGGGCCAATTTAGAACAGAAATACCATGGTCCGTAAACCAGGCACGGGTAGATTTTGCGCTGTGTGCAGGCGCCAAGTCCTGTTGGAACTTGAAATCTCCATCTCCATAGAGCAGGTCAGCAGCAGGAAGCATGAAGTGCTCTAAAACTTGCTGGTAGACGGCTGCGTTGACCCTGGATCTCAGGAAACAGAGTGGACCGACACCAGCAGATGACATGGCACCCCAAACCATCACCCAACCATGCAAATTTTGCATTTCCTTTGGAAATCGAGGTCCCAGAGTCTGGAGGAAGACAGGAGAGGCACAGGATCCACGTTGCCTGAAGTTTAGTGTAAAATTTCCACCATCAGTGATGGTTTGGGGTGCCATGTCATCTGCTGGTGTCGGTCCACTCTGTTTCCTGAGATCCAGGGTCAACGCAGCCGTCTACCAGCAAGTTTTAGAGCACTTCATGCTTCCTGCTGCTGACCTGCTCTATGGAGATGGAGATTTCAAGTTCCAACAGGACTTGGCGCCTGCACACAGCGCAAAATCTACCCGTGCCTGGTTTACGGACCATGGTATTTCTGTTCTAAATTGGCCCGCCAACTCCCCTGACCTTAGCCCCATAGAAAATCTGTGGGGTATTGTGAAAAGGAAGATGCAGAATGCCAGACCCAAAAACGCAGAAGAGTTGAAGGCCACTATCAGAGCAACCTGGGCTCTCATAACACCTGAGCAGTGCCAGAAACTCATCGACTCCATGCCACGCCGCATTAACGCAGTAATTGAGGCAAAAGGAGCTCCAACCAAGTATTGAGTATTGTACATGCTCATATTTTTCATTTTCATACTTTTCAGTTGGCCAACATTTCTAAAAATCCCTTTTTTGTATTAGCCTTAAGTAATATTCTAATTTTGTGACACACGGAATTTTGGATTTTCATTTGTTGCCACTTCAAATCATCAAAATTAAATGAAATAAACATTTGAATGCATCAGTCTGTGTGCAATGAATAAATATAATGTACAAGTTACACCTTTTGAATGCAATTACTGAAATAAATCAAGTTTTTCAAAATATTCTAATTTACTGGCTTTTACCTGTATATATGCAAAGCTTTGCAAATATATTACAAAATACCTATTCTGTCTCTGGTGGTTTTTCAACTCAGCTTTAAGTGTCGTAAAGAGCTTGGGAGCGACTTGTGACTTGAATTCCCTGGGAGGAACAACTGGTCCAAAACGCAACAATACTCACAACATTTAGGCCCTAACATGCTACATTACACACTGTAGGAGAAGAAGCCACTGTGTATATGGACAGGAGGGCTTTCTGTTATCATTTACAAACCAAATAATATATCATAATATACATCATTATCGCGGTTGAATTGGGCAGTTGATCCATGTTGCAGAAGCAAACGAGTCAAAATGGAAAACGCTGTTCCTCTCCATGCGAAATGTGAGTCCAAAAAACATATGACGAAACAGTCGACTGACACAAAGTATTTTGCAGACTCAGGAGGAAGGACTTTTCTTTGCACCGAAGCACTTTCATCTTAAATTAGCACATCAGTAACACAAATCTCGTGGCTCATGCAAAATGAAACAAATATACATTAAAAATGAGTTATATTTCAGAAAGCTTATTCAAAATTCAGACAGAAGTTTATCACACATTTATTGGTGGCTTTTACACTGAGTTACTGTGAATTTAAAAAATGGTACCGTTGTTATTTTTACGGTAAAATTCTGCCGCCTCAGCAGCCAGTTGACCGTAAAATCTATGGTCATTTTTACAGTGTGTTACTGACTGTAAATGGAAAAACGGTAACACTTTTACGGTCAAATTCTGGCAACTGAGCTGCCAGTTTTTTCCACGGGAAAAGCTGACTCTTTTTTTTTTTATAGTGCACATCACCCTGTGATTAATCTGAATTAAAACAGTCAAATATTGTTTTATGCTGATGACAATTGACCAATCAACAGACTGGCATGTAGTTAGCCCCTTCCCTTAGATCAGAGGTCGGCAACCCAAAATGTTGAAAGAGCCATATTGGACCAAAGGGACAAAACAAACAAGTCTGTCTGGAGCTGCAAAAATGGAAAAGTCTTAAATAAGTGATATAATGAAGACAACGCATGATGTAAGTGTCTATATTAGCTATAATAGCCTACTATCAAAATGACTATGTGTCGCAGGCTGAAGCAAATATTTGTTGACAGAAATGTTGAAATGTAATATTTATTCTACACATTTTTACAAAATTAGAAACCATTAGTAAGTAGGGTTACTGAATTTCCCCCAGGGATCAATAAAGTACTTTCTATTCTATCTATTCTATTCTAAATCAGAGGCTACTTAGAAGGTGAGATAACTCCTGGAAATGACTGGCTTTTAATGGCTAAAGGTATAGATGTGTGTGTCCAAGTTAAAGGAAACGGCAGGCTGTCTTCTTTTAATAGATTAATTACAATCTTTGGCAAGCTCGGTAATGTTTGCTGTGGTCTGGAACAACATGGCACACAACTATGAGAAATGCAGCCAATATTACATACAGATAATGAGTCATGAAACATGCAAAACTAAATTATATACAAAGAGGATAAAAGTAAAGGATATTAAATGAGCACAAATATAGCTACAAATGAGGCATAATGATGCAATATGTACAAACAGCTAGCCTAAATAGCCTGATTAGCACTCCAACAAGTCACTAACATCAACAAAGCACACAAAGAGGTTCCGCAGCCTCCGAAGCAGAACCTCCAGGTTCTGTAACAGCTTCCTCCCTCAGGCCGTAGGACTCTTGAACGCATCATAATTAAATTATCCCCTCAACTCCCCCCAAAATGGATTAACACGCTGGAATAAAAAAGACAATATAACATACATCCATGAACGTGGACGCATGTGAAAAAGTGCAATATATTTATCTGTACAGTAATCTATTTATTTATTAATATATATTTATATATTATTTATACATATTTATTTATTAATATATGTACCTTATTGCTTTTTTATCCTGCACTACCATGAGCTTATGTAACGAAATTTCGTTCTTATCTGTGCTGTAAAGTTCAAATTTGAATGACAATAAAAAGGAAGTCTAAGTCTAAGTCTAATTTGTGCATTCACGCACAGCATGAAACTTTCGGTGGACAAAATGAGACAAAGAAGGAGTGGAAGATTCTGCATGTAAACAAACTGTTGCGTCACAGTCCACACTATGGTGAGTTCAAGAACCGCCGAAATTAGTAGGACAAAACGATGTTCACCAAATAATCTCATCAGTGAAGCATACACACAAACATACTAAACAGTGGGCTTTCTAACAATTGGGAAGGTCCGTGTCATGTTTGTCCTCAAACAAAAAACATACTAAAACAAAAACATAATTTTTTTCCCATCTTTTTCCATTTTCAATCCTTTTTTTTAAATTGGGGCACTAAAGAGCCGCGAGTTGCTCACCCCCCGCCTTAGGTACTCTACCTGATGCTGTGCCAACACAAGGATGGCAAAGAGTGGTACAGAATATATATATATCAGCTCTCCATCCGAGTACTTGAATCAGGAGAAGTGAGACGTCTAAGGAACAAAGGAAACATGTACTTAAAATACTCAAAAGTACTCATTGTTACTTTGATTGACTCCTATTCTGACCACAACACGAACAGACCAAAAACCAAAAGGCTGTACAAAAAAAATTTAAATGAACAACCACCTTGCATCAGGGAGAGAGAGAACTATTTCATTGGAATGCAAGAGTGGTACAAAGATGGCCAGGAAGCGATGAATATGGCTGCCGTGTGATTTGGGGAAACTTTACACAACGAGGCAGCGGTGGAGCAGCTGCAGGAGCAACCTGGGGCCCCTCTGGCTCATTTCACGACATCTACCAACGTGCTGCAAAATGAAAGCTATTACTTTTGGCTGATGCTGCATTCCAGGAAAAAGCTGGGAGTTTGGACAACTCCATCAGGAACAACTAGGACAAGGAATAAAACATGAGTCAAATTACTTATTCCATATATGCTCAAGTTAACAGTCACAAGGTGCTTGGTCCACAAAAAAATTGTTCTTCCTGACTTAACGCAGGGTTAAAACAAACAGCTGTGGCTGTAGTCAACCCCTGGTCCTGATGGAGGGTTTTTTTGTAATTAACGCCACAAGATGGCAGTAGCTGCATTTGAAATATCATAAGTTAATTTAAAATGTTGGTATGGCAACTCAGACATCAAAATGATTACCAACAGTGTAGTTATTTTGAGAATATTCATTAAAGGATTCCTTAAATACATCCAAAGACAAGGCTCTAAGAAATGTGCAAATGCTGCCAGTAATTACACTTGTTTGAAATGAACCCATCGGCGCTATTAAGAATGTCTCAATCCGATATCAGCAAAAACACAAGTATCAGATCATTTAGGCTTGCATGTAAAAAATGTATGAACTGAATCGCAAGATGGATCACATCATGGATAATCTTGTTGAAAGGGAAAAATTGGATTTGAGAGCCAACATGGACGAATAGAACAGACAAGCCATTGTAATGTCTGCTTGCGGAAAAACAAAAATCATAATCTACGATTTGACTCCCTCGAATGGCCTTGACGCTGCAACAACAGGAGCAGGCTGTTCTGAAAACATCCCAGAGGACTCTCAAAGATGGACGCTTTTGACCTCCCTCTCTCCTCAACGACACCTGGAAGTCAAACTTTGCTTGCATTGGCATGCAGAACGGCCCCGGGCCTATAGACACAATACTACTACACCCAAAGACAATGGGCATATACACAAACACACACCCCACCCTCACCCAACGCCTTTACCACTGCTTGATTCCCCTTCGGGGTGATGGACGGCTGAGTAGCGCTTAATAGCAGCAGGCCTGCCTTTATGGTCCCAAATCCCCCACCCTCTGTTGAGAGTTGTTGTGATTATATGTAACTTGTTTATGTGTGCTATGGCAAATGAGTTGTTTTCCCTTGGACTCAGTCTGGACCCCCTCCCGAGGGTCCAGCCTTTGACTGATATTTTTTACTCTTCCCCCCTTTCCCAATATCACCTTTTTCCCACCTTTTTTAAGGAGCGCCGTAGGTGGCTGATCCGTTGGCGGTCCTGTTCTTGTCTCCCTGTAACGTATGTCTGCTCTTAGTGGGACTGTGCCGAAAATGTAATTTCAGTTCTTATATGTCCTGTACATGTTAAAGAATGGACAATAATAAAGCATCCTGAATCCTGAAAAGGTCCGATATAAGCGCTCCAATACGAGCAGTTCGACTTGTGCGAATCTGGACAGCCACTTAACATTTACATGTCCTCCAATAAACACACACGGTTGGTTGTTTCTTCCAATTCAAGGTAAACATAGTAGACTATAGGCTACTAGGAACTAGCAGCAACACAACAGCTCAGCACACAATAGCACACATGCTAGACATTGAACAATATTGCAGTGTAAAACAAGTATCAAATAATTATAGTTGCATATTACTTACACGTAAAAAGTCTCCAAGGCAGAAGCGTAGTAGAAAGTATCTAGTAACAAACGTGTCTGCATCAGGTCATGAGCTTAACTCCATGAGTTATTGTGACCGCTAGGTGGTGTCAAAAACAAATACCCTTCAACTTCCACCTAAAGACACCATATATCATCCATTCCAGACGATTAATAGGTTCGTATTCTCAGTATTCCAATGCCCTAAGAATACAATGACCTGGAGGAATGAGAACATCCATAGTTGTTTGACCAATTCCCCTAATCAAACCTTTAACATTCCACACCACAAAATAATCAAAGTGTAACAAACGCACCCAAGTTCTCCGAGTGTCGCTGCCACTACGCAAATTAATGAGTCACGGGTAGGACCTGATATGAAATGCTCAGTCATTCACAAACAAGGATGGGCCGAGGGTCACCACTTTGTCAACAAATGTGTGAGCAAATTGTCGAACAGTTTAAGAACAACATTTCTCAACGAGCTATTGCAAGTTATTTAGGGATTTCACCAGCTACGGTCCGTAATATCATCAAAAGGTTCAGAGAATATGGAGAAATCACTGCACGTAAGCGGCAAGGCCGAAAACCTTCTTTTCCCATGTTTACCTATTTTATACCATCTTATAGAGATGTTTACATATTTTGTAACCTTCTTTTACCTATATTTACCTGCTTTAAAAATATATATTTAATCCTCTTTTGACCATGTTTACATTTTTTTACCTTCTTATACTAATGTTTATCTATTTTAAATTTTTTTTACCTATGTTTACCTCCTTTTTTACCTTCTTATACTGATTTTTACCCCTTTTTTTACCTTCTTTTATTTATGTTTACCTATTTGTTTTAACCTTCTTTTACTGTTGTTTACCTCTTTTTTTTTTTTTTTACCTTTTTTACTCATTTAAAAAAATATTTCTTTTATCCTCTTTAATAAATATTTACAGATTAAATGTACCTTCTTATACTGATGTTTACCTATTTTCTTTACCTTTTTTTTACCTGTTTAAAAAAAAAATCATTATCCTCTTTTTCCTATGTTAACCTATTTTTGACCATCTTATACTGATGTTTACCTATTTTTTCCACATTCTTATACTAATGTTTACTTATTTTTTAAAACCTTCTTTTTCCTATGTTAATACTGATGTTTACCTATTTTTTTTAACCTTCTCTTACTTATGTTTACCTATTTTTTTTAACCTTTTTTTACTCATTTAAAAAAAGACTTCTTTTATCCTCTTTAATAAATGTTTACTGATTAAATGTACCTTCTTATACTGATGTTTACCTATTTTGTTACCTTCTTTTATCTTTAAAAAAAAATCATTATCCTCTTTTTTCCTATGTTGACCTATTTTTGACCAACTTATACTAATGTTTACTTATTTTTTAAAACCTTCTTTTGCCTATGTTTATCTATTTTTTACCATCTAATGCTGATGTTTACCTATTTTTTTTAACTTTCTTTTACTTATGTTTACCTACTTTCAACACGATCAGGTTTATATTTAATATGCCACAAAGTAATCCCGCATAACAAACATCTCCTCCCTCCCATCCAGATAACCCGCCAATACAACTCAAACACCTGCACAACACACTCAATCCCACAGCCCAAAGTGCCGTTCACCTCCCCAAAGTTTATACAGATCATATATTCCCCAAAGTTACGTACGTGGCATGCACATAGCGGCACGCACGGACGGGAAAGCGATCAAATGTTTGGAAGCCGCAGCGTACTCACGGTACCGCGCATCCAACTCAAAGTCCTCCTGGTAAGAGTCTCTGTTCGTCCCGGTTCTCCACAGGCCAATGGTAAATCCACAAAAACGGTCAAAAAATTAGGATCCTTCCATGCAGTGGCTCAGTAGCAAAAACGCTGTGGCTGACAGGTGCTCCAGGTGGTGAGTGACGTCAATTTCCGGATGCCATTTATATTCCCACATTCTATTAAGTTACATTTTTATTATTAACATGAACACGCCTGTAACAGTTCATAATATTAGGTAAATGGATGACATAAGTATATATATACTTCTTTTCCCAGCTGAGCACAAGTTAATTGTGACTGGCAGCCTGTTTTCACGTCCGCTTTCCCACAATATAAACAGCGTGCCTGCCCAATCACGTTATAATTGTAGAATGATCGAGGGCGTTCATGGTTTCTTATGTGGGTTTATTGTTAGGCAGTTTCATTAACGTCCTCCCGGCGCGGTAACAACACACAACAACAGCAGTCATGTTTTCGTCTACCGTAAAGCAGTTTGTCTGCCGTAAACAGCAATGTTGTGACACTCTTAAACAGGACAATACTGTCATCTACTGTACATGCATATGTGACATTAACATCTAGGGCTTTTGGAGAGTGCAGTGCACAACTGCGCACACAACAAGGAGACGAAGCAGAATGCAGAGGGTGTTCAGCATGGTTAGAAAAACAGTGACAGAGAATAGAACAAGGATGGACAATTCAACCCTTAACTCAACAATGAGTAGATGAGTGTTATGTGTGTGTGTATATGTGTAAATAAATGAACACTGAAATTCAAGTATTTATCTTATTTTTATATATATATATATATATATATATATATATATATATATATATATATATATATATATATATATATATATATATATATATATATATATATATATAGCTAGAATTCACTGAAAGTCAAGTATTTCTTATATGTATATATATGAAATACTTGACTTGGTGAATTCTAGCTGTAAATATACTCCTCCCCTCTTAACCACGCCCCCGCCCCACCCCCGAAATCGGAGGTCTCAAGGTTGGCAAGTATGAGTGACAGAAGTAAAGAGTCTCTAACCACGAGTACAGTCTCTAATAACACCAGAAAAAGATGTTAGAGGTGCTGGTAGTCGTTTTTTAAAAGAAAAAGTCACTAAAAGGATTGGAGAAGTCTCTGGAAACTTGAGAAACATATAAAATACATTGTACAAGGAGGAGCAACAATTTGAAAAAAAAAGAGTAACATTATATAAGAAAAACTACATTATAACAATAATGTTAACAGATTTGTTTTTAAACTGGTGAACAATTGTTTACACACTAAAACATCCATCCATCCATCCATTTTCTACCGCTTGTCCCTTTTGGGGAAGCGGGGGGTGCTGGAGCCTATATCAGCTGCATTCGGGCGGAAGGTGGGTTACACCCTGGACAAGTCGCCACCTCATCGCAGGGCCAACACAGACAACATTCACACTCACATTCACACACTAGGGCCAATTTTAGTGTTGCCAATCAACCTAATTCAATGATCCCCGTTGGGGAAATTCATTTTCACTGCCGTACATTTAAACAATAGACATTACACATCACGAAACAAAAATAACAAAAAGACATCATACATGACCAACACATTTACAGGCTTGTCAGACAGGTCGGCCGGGCCTGCTGTTTAGGGTGGCTATAGCTGCAGGGATCAGGCTTTCCCTGAGGCGGGCCCTCCGGAATTTGATGGTTCTGTACCTGCGCCCTGATGGTAGTGGGATTATGTATTGGTGTAGTGGGTGAGTGATATCCTGGACTATCGTGTTTGCCAGTCGAATGATGGACATGTGGTTTAAATCTGAAATGTTGGGTGTGGGTAGGCCGATGATTTTAGCTGCTATGTTTGTAATGCGTGTGAGTTTGGTCCGGTTGGTTACAGAAAGCATGGTGAAAAAAGATGTGGAACAGTACATAAGGATGGGTTGAACAACGCTTTGGTAAAGTAATAACAGGAGATGAGGTGCAACGTATAGTCCTTTAAGTTTTCGGATGGCTGACAGTCATGTTGACTTCTTTTTTGAATGGAGGTGGGAAGAAGCCGGAGTACCCACGCAGTCACAGGGAGAACATGCAAACTCCACATAGAAAGATCCCGAGCGCAGGATCAAACCCAGGACTACTCAGGACCAATGTTCCCTCTAATTTTTCATGTGTGTGAGCAAACGCAAAAACTCCCTGAGCATTCAGTGGAGCCCATGTGAGCAACATCAGACGTGCACACTGTGGCTACACCAGCAGCACACCTGTCCCAAACCTGACTAAATAACAAGTTCAATTTCCATCCATTCATCCATTTTGTACCGCTTGTCCCTTTCGGGGTCGCGGGGGGTGCTGGAGCCTATCTCAGCTGCATTCGGGCGGAAGGCGGGGTACACCCTGGACAAGTCCCCACCTCATCGCAGGGCCAACACAGATAGACAGACAACATTCTCTTATTATTATAATCAAATGACAGCAGTCATTTCCATGAGGTTATTTTCTAATATAAGTGTTTAGGCCCACTTACAATGACAATAACAAAAAATATTGTTTTTCATGAACTGTGTACTTGTATTGTTTGTCTGGGTGGAGGTCCTGCTTTGGAAATAATTTGTACCCCTTTCAGACATTGCATTTAGTTCCCATTAAAACATTCAAATGTTGCACAATGAGATGTAAGCAGGGGATCATGTGTACATTCCTGCAACTTCCTGTGTGTAAAAATATATATTTTTATTAGTATCAATTTAATATACTAACAGCATTTCATGATTAATATTTATAAATTAAGATTCCTAATAAATGACACTAGAATAAGCACACATTTGATTTGTAAATCATAGTGTAACGACCTAGAATGACACTTTATGTGTGGTGTTGGAGTTGTCCAACTTTTTGTGTGGCTGTAAACGCATCACTGGCTAAGTGCCATATGTGCATGTGTTGGCGCAAGTGAGAAAGAGCGAGCGGCTGCTGTTGATATAACAAAGTTGCTTTTGGTCTGGTTTGTACTGCAGAAAATGACCACTTTTGCTAGATATCATTTTTTTTACTAATGTTTTGGTGATGTGTTTATGGCCGACAATAAGGAGTTTTGCTCAGTAAAGTGATGGATGGAATTCATGTCCTCAAAGCGTCTCCACAGACGTTACAATATTTGAACAATGATGACGAAAACTGTTTTCTCTGTCGTGTCCGTGTGTCGAAAATTGTTATGCGCTTATTTTTTTTATTTGATTTTGTGCGTGGCATATAATTGCTGTGCGCAGAGGACGCTTGAGCAGTGCGCAATTGCACAGGCGCGCACTTTAGAGGGAACGTTGCTCAGGACCTTAGTATTGTGAGGCACATGCACGAACCCCTGTTCCACCGTGCTGGTTAAAACATAACCCAATTTTAACCCAACTATGTTTAAAACAAAAACCAATTGCTGGTTCAGAAAAGGACAAATTCCTTATTTGAGTTATTTTAAAGGGGAACATTATCATCAGACCTATGTAAGCGACAATATATACCTTGATGTTGCAGAAAAAAGACCATACATTTTTTTAACCGATTTCCGAACTCTAAATGGGTGAATTTTGGCGAATTAAACGCCTTTCTAATATTCGCTCTCGGAGCGATGACGTCACAATGTGACGTCGCATCAGGAAGCAATCTGCCACTTTCTCAAACACCGAGTCAAATCAGCTCTGTTATTTTCCGTTTTTTCGACTGTTTTCCGTACCTTGGAGACATCATGCCTCGTCGGTGTGTTGTCGGAGGGTGTAACAACACGAACAGGGACGGATTCAAGTTGCACCAGTGGCCCAAAGATGCCAAAGTGGCAAGAAATTGGACGTTTGTTCCGCACACTTTACCGACAAAAGCTATGCTACGACAGAGATGGCAAGAATGTGTGGATATCCTGCGACACTCAAAGCAGATGCATTTCCACCGATAAAGTCAAAGAAATCTGCCGCCAGACCCACATTGAATCTGTCGGAGTGTGTGAACAATTCAGGGACAAAGGACCTCGGTAGCACAGCAAGCAATGGCGGCAGTTTGTTCCCGCAGACGAGCGAGCTAAACTCCCTGGATGTCTTGGCTCACACCGTCCCGAAGATGATCAAGAGAAGAATATCGACCCTAGCTTCCCTGGCCTGCTGACATGAGGGTATGTCTACAGAATATATTAATTGATGAAAATTGGGCTGTCTGCACTCTCAAAGTGCATGTTGTTGCCAAATGTATTTCATATGCTGTAAACCTAGTTCATAGTTGTTAGTTTCCTTTAATGCCAAGCAAACACATACCAATCGTTGGTTAGAAGGCGATCGCCGAATTTGTCCTCGCTTTCTCCCGTGTCGCTGGCTGTCGTGTCGTTTTCGTCGGTTTCGCTTGCATACGGTTCAAACCGATCTTCTTCAATTTCGTTTTCGCTACCTGCCTCCACACTACAACCATCCGTTTCAATACATGCGTAATCTGTTGAATCGCTTAAGCCGCTGAAATCCGAGTCTGAATCCGAGCTAATGTCGCTATAGCTTGCTGTTCTTTCCGCCATGTTTGTTTGTGTTGGCTTCACTATGTGACGTCACAGGAAAATGGACGGGTGGTTAAAATCAGGCACTTTGAAGCTTTTTTTAGGGATATTGCGTGATGGGTAAAATTTTGAAAAAACCTTCGAAAAATATAATAAGCCACTGGGAACTGATTTTTAATGGTTTCAACAATTCTGAAATTGTGATAATGTTCCCCTTTAACTCAACATTTTGGGTCAAGTTTTTCAACCCAACTTTTGCGTTGAATTATTTAACCAAAAAGTTGAGTTATGGTAAGTAACTTTTTAATTAAAGAATAGCCTTTTACCCAGAAATGGTTTCTAATTTTGAAAAACCCAGAAATTGAGTTAAAATAATACCCTAATAACCCCAAAAATTGATTGCCCTTCATAAAAATAACTCCAAAATGTAACCCAACACAAGCAACTCATAAATTGGGTTATCAAAATAACCCAGCATTTTTAGTGTGTAGCCTTTTTAAAAAAGGGTTATGTATGCATCATGGCATATTATCATTATTACAAGTGTTGTTGTTGACCAGCACCACTTCCACACAGGCTACAAATGTGCTGTTCCCCACCCAGCACTAATTTGCATGAAGTTGGACTCCTCCAGCCCCACTCGAAGCTGTTCAAGTGTCAAGTGTGATCCATTTGGCTGCATTTCTGCTCAGTGGAGGAGCTCACATTATGAAGGGAGAAGGAGAGCAAATGTTTACAGGCTGTAATGAACACACCTAACCTCACTCTCGACTATGCTGCGCCACCAAGTGGTGTTTTAAGGGTAGTGCAGCTTGGGAAGGAGTGTTCTCCACACACACCAGCAGGGGGCGCAGTGCTACCTATACAAGAACACTCAGCACAGTCTGCAGGGACATGTGCGTGCAAGCAAATAGGAGCAGAATCATGTTGGCTGCAATCATTCACACGCTCATCAACTCAAAGGCCTTGAAAAAGTGAGGTAAGGAGGACACTGCAAGGCTCCTGATTCTCCATTCATTGTTCATCCCCTCTTCCTTCCATCTTTACAGGTAAAAGCCAGTAAATTAGAATATTTTCAAAAACTTGATTTATTTCAGTAATTGCATTCAAAAGGTGTAACTTGTACATTATATTTATTCATTGCACACAGACTGATGCATTCAAATGTTTATTTCATTTAATTTTGATGATTTGAAGTGGCAACAAATGAAAATCCAAAATTCCGTGTGTCACAAAATTAGAATATTACTTAAGGCTAATACAAAAAAGGGATTTTTAGAAATGTTGGCCAACTGAAAAGTATGAAAATGAAAAATATGAGCATGTACAATACTCAATACTTGGTTGGAGCTCCTTTTGCCTCAATTACTGCGTTCATGCGGCATGGCATGGAGTCGATGAGTTTCTGGCACTGCTCAGGTGTTATGAGAGCCCAGGTTGCTCTGATAGTGGCCTTCAACTCTTCTGCGTTTTTGGGTCTGGCATTCTGCATCTTCCTTTTCACAATACCCCACAGATTTTCTATGGGGCTAAGGTCAGGGGAGTTGGCGGGCCAATTTAGAACAGAAATACCATGTTCCGTAAACCAGGCACGGGTAGATTTTGCGCTGTGTGCATGCGCCAAGTCCTGTTGGAACTTGAAATCTCCATCTCCATAGAGCAGGTCAGCAGCAGGAAGCATGAAGTGCTCTAAAACTTGCTGGTAGACGGCTGCGTTGACCCTGGATCTCAGGAAACAGAGTGGACCGACACCAGCAGATGACATGGCACCCCAAACCATCACCCAACCATGCAAATTTTGCATTTCCTTTGGAAATCGAGGTCCCAGAGTCTGGAGGAAGACAGGAGAGGCACAGGATCCACGTTGCCTGAAGTCTAGTGTAAAGTTTCCACCATCAGTGATGGTTTGGGGTGCCATGTCATCTGCTGGTGTCGGTCCACTCTGTTTCCTTTTGGATTTTCATTTGTTGCCACTTCAAATCATCAAAATTAAATGAAATAAACATTTGAATGCATCAGTCTGTGTGCAATGAATAAATATAATGTACAAGTTACACCTTTTGAATGCAATTACTGAAATAAATCAAGTTTTTCAAAATATTCTAATTTACTGGCTTTTACCTGTATGTAACATTAGCATTTTACAGAGCGGAACGCATCTGAGTGTGCCGTCAGAAAATGTTCATACTCTCACGTTGAATGAGAATTGCAAACAATTCAGCGACCCAAAGCAAAAATAATGATCATTTCAAGCCAAAGTTAAAGTTAAAGTACCACTGATAGTCACACACACACAAGGTGTAGTGAAATTACTCTCTGCATTTGACCCATCCCCTTGTTCCACCCCTTGGGAGGTGAGGGGAGCAGTGAGCAGCAGCGGCGGCCGCGCTCAGGAATCATTTGGTGATTACTTGAACATAATCTGTCTATGATACACTTATTAATGATGAAAAGTTATGTCTATCTGCGAATAATCGCAATTAATCACGAGTTAACTATGAACAACATTTGAGTAATCGAGATCAAATATTTTAATCGTTTGACGGACCTAATTATATTTCAATTGTTATGCACTTTTCATTCAAATAAATGTTACAGTGCTACAGTACAAACCAATATTTCAAACAATAAAAGGTTAGCCATAAAATACTAAAACTAAACATTATCAAGTCATACCAAAGACTATAAAAATGGGACCCATCAAGGGTTGGAATTGGGGGTTTAATCACCAAAAATGATTACCGGGCGCGGCCACTGATGCTGCCCACTGCTCCCCTCACCTGGGACGGCGTGGCGCAGTGGAAGAATGGCCGTGCGCGACCCGAGGGTCCCCGGTTCAATCCCCACCTAGTACCAACCTCGTCATGTCCGTTGTGTCCTGAGCAAGACACTTCACCCTTGCTCCTGATGGCTGCTGGTTAGCGCCTCGCATGGCAGCTCCCTCCATCAGTGTGTGAATGTGTGTGTGAATGGGTAAATGTGGAAGTAGTGTCAAAGCGCTTTGAGTACCTTGAAGGTAGAAAAGCGCTATACAAGTACAACCCATTTATCATTTATTTATTTATTACCTTCCAGGGTAATAAATAAATTACAAGGGGATGGGTCAAATGCAGAGGACAAATTTCCCCACACCTAGTGTGTGTGTGACAATCATTGCTACTTTAACTTTAATTAACTGTGAAGCATAAACACAAAACATGCACTTGTATCGTTTTTAAGTCTGTAAAGCACTTTGTGTAGCATTTCTTTTATGTATGAAAAGCGCTTTATAAAGAAAGTTTGATTGGTTGATTAAATCACATGAATTAACTTAGCTCTGGTTTATACATGATGAATGTAATATTTATGTGAATAATTACATGAGTTAACTCGTTATTTTTGACAGCTCTAGTTTATGTATGATGAATGCAACATTTTTGTGATTAATCACATGAGATAACTTATTATTTTTGACAGTCCTAGTTTATATATGATGAATGCAATATGTTTTGTGATTAATCACATGAGTTAACTCATTATTTTTGACAGCCCTGGTTTATACATGATGAACGCAATATTTTTGTGATTAATCACATGAGTTAACTTATTATTTTTGACAGCCCTAGTTTATACATGATGAATGCAATATTTTTGGGATTAATCACATTAGTTAACTTGTTATTTTTGACAGCCCTAGTTTATATATGATGAATGCAATATTTTTGTGATTAATCACATGAGTTAACTTATTATTTTTGACAGCCCTAGGTTATATATGATGAATGCAATATTTTTGTGATTAATCACATGAGTTAACTCATTATTTTTGACAGTCCTAGTTTAAATATGATGAATGCAATATTTTTGTGATTAATCACATGAGTTAACTCGTTATTTTTGACAGCCCTAGTTTATACATGATGAATGCAATATTTTTGTGATTAATCACATGAGTTAACTTGTTATTTTTGACAGCCCTAGTTTATATATGATGAATGCAATATTTTTGTGATTAATCACATTTGTTAACTTGTTATTTTTGACAGCCCTAGTTTATATATGATGAATGCAATATTTTTGTGATTAATCACATGAGTTAACTCGTTATTTTTGACAGCCCTAGTTTATACATGATGAATGCAATATTTTTGTGATTAATCACATTTGTTAACTTGTTATTTTTGACAGCCCTAGTTTATAAATGATGAATGCAATATTTTAGTGATTAATCACATTAGTTAACTCGTCATTTTTGACAGCCATGGTTTATACATGATGAATGCAATATTTTTTATGATTAATCACATGAGTTAACTCGTTATTTTTGACAGCCCTGGTTTATATATGATGAATGCAATATTTTTGGGATTAATCACATTAGTTGACTCATTATTTTTGACAGCCCTAGGTTATATATGATGAATGCAATATTTTTGTGATTAATCACATTAGTTAACTTGTTTATTTTTGACAGCCCTGGTTTATACATGATGAATACAATATTTTTGTGATTAATCACATGAGTTAACTCGTTATTTTTGACAGTCCTAGTTTAAATATGATGAATGCAATGTTTTTTGTGATTAATCACATGAGTTAACTCATTATTTTTGACAGCCCTGGTTTATATATGATGAATGCAATATTTTAGTGATTAATCACATTAGTTAACTCGTCATTTTTGACAGCCATGGTTTATACATGATGAATGCAATATTTTTTATGATTAATCACATGAGTTAACTCGTTATTTTTGACAGCCCTGGTTTATATATGATGAACGCAATATTTTTGTGATTAATCACATGAGATAACTTATTATTTTTGACAGTCCTAGTTTATATATGATGAATGCAATATGTTTTGTGATTAATCACATGAGTTAACTCGTTATTTTTGACAGCCCTAGTTTATATATGATGAATGCAATATTTTAGTGATTAATCACATGAGTTAACTCATTATTTTTGACAGCCCTAGTTTATATATGATGAATGCAATATTTTAGTGATTAATCACATGAGTTAACTCATTATTTTTGACAGCCCTAGTTTATATATGATGAATGCAATATTTTTGTGATTAATCACATGAGTTAACTCATTATTTTTGACAGTCCTAGTTTAAATATGATGAATGCAATATTTTTGTGATTAATCACATTTGTTAACTTGTTATTTTTGACAGCCCTAGTTTATATATGATGAATGCAATATTTTTGTGATTAATCACATGAGTTAACTCATTATTTTTGACAGCCCTAGTTTATATATGATGAATGCAATATTTTTGTGATTAATCACATTTGTTAACTTGTTATTTTTGACAGCCCTAGTTTATATATGATGAATGCAATATTTTAGTGATTAATCACATTAGTTAACTCGTCATTTTTGACAGCCATGGTTTATACATGATGAATGCAATATTTTTTATGATTAATCACATGAGTTAACTCGTTATTTTTGACAGCCCTGGTTTATATATGATGAATGCAATATTTTTGGGATTAATCACATTAGTTGACTCATTATTTTTGACAGCCCTAGGTTATATATGATGAATGCAATATTTTTGTGATTAATGACATTAGTTAACTTGTTTATTTTTGACAGCCCTGGTTTATACATGATGAATACAATATTTTGGTGATTAATCACATGAGTTAACTCATTATTTTTGACAGCCCTAGTTTATATATGATGAATGCAATATTTTAGTGATTAATCACATTAGTTAACTCATTATTTTTGACAGCCCTGGTTTATACATGATGAATGCAACATTTTTGTGATTAATAACATGAGTTAACTCATTATTTTTGACAGCCCTAATTTTTGTGATTAATCACATTAGTTAACTCATTATTTTTGACAGCCCTAGTTTATGTATGATGAATGCAATATTTGTTGTGATTAATCACATAAGATTACTCGTTATTTTTGACAGCCCTAGTTTATACATGATAAATGCAATATTTTTGTGATTAATCACATGAGTTAACTCATTGACATATTGCATTCATTATATATACACTAGGGCTGTCAAAAATAAAGATAAAAAGTTCAAGTACCAATGATTGTCAATCACACACTAGGTGTGATTAATCACATTAGTTAACTCATTATATTTGATAGCCCTAGTTTAAATATGATGAAAGCAATTTTTTTTGTGATTAATCACATTAGTTAACTCGTTATTTTTGACAGCCCTGGTACAAACATGATGAATGCAATATGTGTGTGATTAATCACATGAGTTGATGCATTGGATTTGAAAGACCTAGTTCATAAATGAAGAATGCAATAGGTGTTGTGATCAATGACATGAGTTAATATTGGCATTGAATTTGACAGCCCAAGTTAAAGCGACAATGTGATTGTTCTAATTTGTGGTCTGTGTGTTCAAATGAGGAATGTTCCCTGAATTCTGGTGACAACCAAACAAGCGGAACTAGACCAACCTCCTCAAATGGTCTAGATCCGCCTTACAAACTGAGCGTCAGCACGCCAAGATGCATATAAAAACAATGAGCCACTTCACATAATAATAATAATAATATTAACAAGAACAGCAGTTCACAAGGAAATGTGCTGGATACTTCCAGTAAGCCCCAAAACAATCATAACCCAGACCAACAAATCTGCAGCCAGAAAAGCATCCCACAATGCAACAGTGGATGCAGGCGGTGAGTAATAGTTTAAAAACAGCACTTACCTAAGAGCAGCAAGTCAGACGAGTCAGAGGGAGGCGGTGGGAAGCGAGGTAAAAGATGAGGAACAGCGTAGAACCCAAAGGAAACAGAAAGAAGACATTTAGATTGGATTCCAAATCAAATGACTGTGGGGTATGGATATCAGGTCAATGACAAGAACAGGAGTTATGGATAAGCCAGTGGTTCTTAACCTGGGTTCGATCGAACCTTAGGGGTTCGGTGAGTCGGCCTCAGGGGTTCGGCGGAGCCTCTGCCACGGAGGTAAAGACACATCCGACTTATCGTGTAAATAAAAACGTCTCCCTATCGGCGTATTATGGATACCCCCAAACAATGTTCCCTCTAATTTTCCATCTGATTAGCAGGTTGTTTGATTGATCGATTGAAACTTTTACTTGCAGATTGCAAAGGAAGAGAATACATTATATGAAACAGTACAGTTTACACAGTACAGTACATATTCCGTACAATTGACCACTGAATGGTAACAAATGAATACGTTTTTCAACTTGTTTAAGTTGGGGTCCACGTTAATCAATTCATGGTAATGTGTGTAAGGTGTGGCGAAGTTGGTAGAGTGGTCGTGCCAGCAATCGGAGGGTTGCTGGTTACTGGGGTTCAATCCCCACCTTCTACCATCCTAGTCACGTCCGTTGTGTCCTTGGGCAAGACACTTCACCCCTTGCTCCTGATGGCTGCTGGTTAGCACCTTGCATGGCAGCTCCCGCCATCAGTGTGTGAATGTGTGTGTGAATGGGTGAATGTGGAAATAGTGTCAAAGCGCTTTGAGTACCTTGAAGGTAGAAAAGCGCTATACAAGTATAACCCATTTATTGATATATTTATTTATAATTTGCACTGTGTTGGTTTTGTTCTTTGAACAAGGTGATGTTCATGCACGGTTCATTTTGTGCACCAGTAAAAAGAACATATAACTTTTTCTTGAATTTGAAAAAAAAAACCATTTTATTTTTCACTAAAGAAGGGTTCGGTGAATGCGCATATGAAACTGGTGGGGTTCGGTACCTCCAACAAGGTGAAGAACCACTAGGATAAGCAATAAAAGCCCCCAATGTTTAAAGCAGCATTTTATTTTCATTCATCAGCTTGATTAAGTAGATATAAGATGTATTAAAAGCAGAAATACAAGGTTTGCCTCACAAGAAAAATCTGTTTCATTAAGCCTCAAACTATCCCGAATGGGAAAATAAAACAAGTTTGGTGTTTATGATTAGGGATGTCCGATAATGGCTTTTTGCCGATATCCGATATTTCGCTATTGTCCAACTCTTTAATTACCGATACCGATACCAACCGATATCGATACATACAGTCGTGGAATTAACACATTATTATGCCTAATTTGGACAACCAGGTATGGTGAGGATAAGGTCCTTTTTTAAAAAAAAAATTTAAATAAAATAAGATGAATAAATTAAAAACATTTTCTTGAATAAAAAAGAAAGTAAAACAATATAAAAACAGTTACATAGAAACTAGTATTTAATAAAAATGAGTAAAATTAACTGTTAAAGGTTAGTACTATTAGTGGACCAGCAGCACGCACAATCATGTGTGCTTACGGACTGTATCCCTTGCAGACTGTATTGATATATATTGATATATAATGTAGGAACCACAATATTAATAACAGAAAGAAACAACTCTTTTGTGCGAATGAGTGTGAATGAGTGTAAATGGGGGAGGGAGGTTTTTTGGGTTGGTGCACTAATTGTAAGTGTATCTTTTGTTTTTTTATGTTGATTTAATAAAAAATAAAAAAAATAAAAAAAATTGATACCGATAATAAAAAAAACAAAACCGATAATTTCCGATATTACATTTTTAAGCATTTATCGACATCTCTATTTATGATGATATTCAAAATGGCAACATGTCCGCGTCAAACACTACACAAGTCATCAACTGCTTCTACGTCCATTCCACAATGCCAGAGAAGGTGAGGAAAACAAGTGCGTCTCAAATAGGTGGTTGTCACGGTTACAATTAAAGCGATGAGTGACGGGTCAAACAATACTGAAGCATCATCGGTGCATTGTGAAACGTAGAGAGTGATAATGTGTCCCTTGATGTGTGCGTCACTTTAAGAAAATATCATGTGACCAATACAACTGCTGTGCCATTTGACCGTAACGCACCCAACTGTGTTTATTATGAAGTGCTTATTTCGGTTTCACCAGTGACAGATCGTAGTAAAAGAAGTCGGAGATGTGTGTCATGTTTGACATCAGCTAATCCAAATAGAACTTTAAAAAAAGGAAAAGTTCCGAGGTGTGGCATTATTTTGATTTTTTTAGCGCCAAATTAGGTAAATGTTCTTTGATTCACGTTTACAATTTGGTAGGGATGTCCCCTTATACAACTGTGGAGGTAAAGTGTGATCAGCGCGCTGCAGGAGCAAAGGTCACCGCCTCTGTCAATGGTGTTGAGGGCGGAGCACCATCGACTAGGGGCGGGGCATGTGGGGGACGGCGAGACACAGCTGGCAGGTGATTAGATTTCACAGGTGGTACGTGTTAATCTAATCATCTGTTGTCTTTACCAGTAAGCGGCCGGGAGCAGAGGGGGGAGGAGGTTACGGAAGTGGCTGAAAAGTCACGTTCTCGGAGAGAAAACTGTGGTTGGAAAGAAAACATTTGATTAAAAACCTTGTTGAGCCTGCACGCTGGGCTCTTGTGCCGTGTCTGCAGTGGAGCTGCTGGGAGGCGAATTCCACAACAACTTTTTCCAATTCCAATGCCATACGAGTGGCCACAATTTATGAATTTAAGCAGAATGATGCGGACACATTTGTTACTGGATACTTCCTAAAACGCATCTGCTTTGGGTACTTTGTATGTGTAAGTAATATGCAACTATAATTATTTGATACTTGTTTGTATTGACAAATGTGCTGTTTCACACTGCAATATTGCTATGCTATTGTGTGCTTAGCTGTTGTGTAGCTGCCCACTCCTAGTAGCCTATAGCCAACCATAATTACATTTTGTAAATGACTAAAATACAAAAAAAAAACTAACCTTGTGAGCTTATTGGAGGACATTTAAATGTTAACTGGCTATTCAGCTTTACACAAGTAGAACTGCTTGCATCGTGACTTATATCTACGAGTGTGCTAAATGTGTACAAAAAGCTTCATTCATTCGTTTGTTGTTCTGCCTGCAGGCAAAAAGCAGGGCAGAGCATTTTTGGGGAGGCTTGGCCCTCCACATCACTTGTTGCACATTGCAGTACACTACTAGTCACTACTCAGCACTTCAGCGTGTGTACCTTTTTTTCCTGTTTTTGTGCCTTTTGACAAGTTTTTTCCATTTTGCTAACTCAATATTAGTTCCCAAAACTAAACAGACCAGTGTGGAAAGAAGGCAGGAACTGCTGTGGAGTTAGAAAAAAAACAATGGAAATAACAAAAAGAGACTATTTGTGATGATTACATTAATGGCATGCACAAGTATGGAAGAATCGACAAAGCAGGCTTCGCACCACAGAACGTTTTAGTTGTGATGAGACCGGACATTTCTGGAAAAAGATGCCAAAGCAGACTTATTTCACTTTTCGGGCTATAGAGTGCACCGGTGTTTAAGTCTAACCCAATTACATTTTAAAATAAATAAGTATTTTTCATATATTAGCTGCAACGAGCCATAAGCCGCAGATATATACCGGTACGAAAACATTTGTAAATATTTACAAACCTTAATTGTTTCCAAACAGTAACTGTAACATGGCAGAAAAACAGCTGATCAAACAAAACAGAAGTAATCGTCATGGACCCACGAGCTGCGAAAGCTAGCTCTCCAATCAGCATAACAGAGTCAATAACTCCACGGTGGATTTGCGAAACTGAAACAATACAAAAAGGATGCCCTTGTAAGTTAATACTAATACAGACACTTGTAAACGTGTTAGCATATTCGCAAATGCTAACAACGCTAGCTTGATTACATTATAATAGTGTGGAGGTCTTGCTCCTCCGGGTTCTCAGGACCACCAATGACGGACATGACAGCCGTGTTCATCTTTGCGAACAATGATTTATTGTTCAATAAGTTGTGCTTTTCAGCCATGTTAAAGTTTCTCTCGCTCGTTCTCCACCATCAACAACCTCCTCTCCTTCCCGACTGCTGCCTTTAACAGAGCGACAAGTGATCAGACAAACACTCACAGCTGTGTCATCTACGCACCTGTCACTAATCTCGAAGCCGATCCTGACACACCCCGCTTCGCTGCAGGTCCGCAGGCCACGCCCCCCCACAAATGGCATGTACAAATATACATGAAAATACTCCTACAGACATCACACATGGGACTGTTTAGAAAGTAAGAATTATTTTAGTTATATTGTAAAACTTACCAACATTGCTTTGAGTGATGAAAAATCATTTTGAGCAGAAACGCAATAGACAAATTGTAGCAAAGCTGGAGATACTTCCGGTTCAAGGCACTCAGCAGAAAGTATATTTTTAACCCCGAGCCCCTGCAGTGAGCGAACTCGTCCAAAAGAAGGTGCCATAGCACAAACAATAACACACGTTTTTAGTGTGTGTGTCAGTGTTGAAAACTATTTGAATACTGTGGAAGCCGCTTCCTCTGACAGACACTTCACTGGAGCCAAGCGTGCAGGTTTTAACAAGGTTTTAATAATCAATTGTTTGAATCAAAGTTTTTCTCCGTATCCCTCTCTCTCTCTGCTCCTGGCTGCTCACTGTTAAAGACAACAGATGATTAGATTACCATGTACCACCTGTGAAATCTAATCACCAGCTGTGTCTCGCCGTCAGCACATGCCCTGCCCCTATCCGATGGTACTCCGCCCTCAACACCATCGACAGAGGCGGTGACCTTTGCTCCTGCGGGCGCGCTGATCACACTCTCCCTCCACAAATACAAAACATTGTGGCCGTGGGCGAAGAAAAAGAACATTAGCTGCATCCTTTTATAAGCCGCAGGGCTCAAAGTGTAGGAAAAAAGTCGTGACTTGAAGTCCCAAAATGTGATACTTCTCTATATTTGATAATACTAATCTTATTTGCAGGTCAAAGGTAGTGACGTTTTAATAAAAACAACAGTGCAATGTCAATACAGCCAGTGAGTGTGCCTCACGCTCCATTTAGCATTATTTACCCATCGCTAGACCCCACCAAAGAACAGTGGGTTCTCTTGACCCAACACTGAGATGTACTATCATTTAAACACGTCCACATTTACACACGAGTAGTAAGTACACCTCATGCATAAGAACTATATTACAATAGAAAGGAGACTTACTCGAAAATCTGTATAGTTGATTTTGTCACTAGAAATGATACAATAAGGACTCCAGTCACTTTTGTAAAAAAAAAAAATACTGCCTCTGTTACTGCTCCTCATCACATCCAGTGAGCATTAACAAGTCCCCTGCAGGGTGCCATAGGCTCTAATTGTTGTCATGGCAGCAGCAAGCAATCAAGCTATCATGGAGGTCTGACAAGTCCTCATCGCCTCCTGACGGCACAAACACAACCAGCCAACGCAAATTGTTGAAATTTCGCACAGCAGCCTTCAAAAAGGCAAGATTGGGAGGATATGACGTTCCCAAGGTAACAATCTAGCACCTGATTAAATGAGGAAGTACTTGGCGTCTTGCTCGGGGGGATATCACTCGCAAATGTCATTTCATCGACAGGAATAACAATTGCATGCATCATCATTTGACTTTCTGTAAAAATTGTACTTGCTTAACATACTTCACTTTTGATTAGTTTTGGGAAGAAGAAACTTACTTTGCTACATTGAGTTTTATTCTGATTGTCATTATTGGATGATTCATAATCTATTGATAACTGCTTGCTCGTTAAAGAGATCTTTGTCACATGACTCTGTTTCACCAATCAAACGGAGCCTGGCAGTCACATGACCACACTCCAACTACACACTGTAAAAAGTGACATGGCGTCTGTGGAGGGAGATGTAGCCAGCGCTGCCTGCAGGGGCGAAAGTCACCGCCTCTGTCCATGGAGCACCATCAGACGGGGGCGTGGCAGTGCTGACGGCGAGACACAGCTGGCAGGTGATTACATTTCACAGGTAGCACGTGTTAATCTAACCATCTGTTGTCTTTAACAGTAAGCGGCCGGGAGCAGGAGGGAAGAGAGGATACGGACGTGACTGAAAAGTCCCGTTCTACTAGGAGAGAAAACTTGTGTTGACAACATTATTATTAAAAACCTTGTCAAACCTGCACGCTTGGCTCCGGTGCCGTGTCTGACAGTGGGACCACAACGTCATAACGCTTCAATGTTTACTTACAAACTATGAAAAAATAACATTTATATCATCATGTGTGTCATTAGAAATTTTTATACTTCAGCCTACAAAAATTCCACTTTCTATTCAAGAAAATAAATTGTAAATGTTTTTATGCTTTAGATATGCATATGCTAACGTTAGCACTCTCATAACATCATAAGTGACTGTAAAATGTGCATCTTTTGTAGTACATGTAATAGTAAGAAAAACCTATGTTTGTAACTGTTTTAGCTGGTATGGCTAACTTACCTTGGGCCGCAAGCTAACAGTATTGTGTGTTTAGCTTTACCATTCAATAAACGAGTCTTTGAGGCAGAGAAAAATCATCGATCATTTTTTGTGATCGAGGTACTCAGATTTCTTAAGGAATCGTTTCGCCCCCCCCAAAACTATGTATTCATCATCAAACGAGTTATTGAGTAGAAAGGTTAACTTTATTTTGGGGTCATCAAATGGTCCCCTATCAAAATTTTAACGGTGACTTAAACAGTTGCCATTGACGTAATGCACTTCTCTGGCTTCGCTACACTTCTTAAAACATAGCAAAGCTCAGAAAGATATCAGTCAGTCACCTGCAGATGTGAGAGTTTTAAATCAGATTCCTTTATTTTCCTTCAATGACTAACCTGGCATGTTGTTAAAATGTAAGTAATGCTAGCATCATACCGTAGTATCACATAGCTATGCTAGGTATATGTCCTCATGTGCCACTCCTTAATGTTACGTTGTTGTATGTGATGTATAGGACAGTTCAATGTAGATGTAAAAAGTGGATAAAGTACATAGGGCTGCAACGATTAATGGATTAAATTGATTTGATGAGAAAAAAGCTTTGATTTATATTCTGTTGCTTTGATTAATCGTTTGAGTGTAACAAACAAACCTTCAGACCTCATAAAATAATGTAAAAACAAATTAAATACAAGGTAGAACAGTGTTTTTCAACCTTTTTTGCATTGGAAAAATACAGAGGCACACCACCAGCAGAAATCATTAAAAAACGAAACTCAGTTGACAGTAAAAAGTCGTTGTTGCAATTGTTGGATATGACTTTAAACCATAACCAAGCATGCATCAATATAGCTCTTGTCTCAAAGTAGGTGTACTGTCACCACCTGTCACATCACGCCATGACTTATTTGGAGTTTTTTTGTGTTTTCCTGTGTGAAGTGTTTTAGTTCTTGTCTGACGCTCCTATTTTGGTGTTTTTTAGTCTTTTTTGGTATTTTCCTGTAGCAGTTTCATGTCTTCCTTTGAGCGATATTTCCCGCATCTACTTTGTTTTAGCAAACAAGAATATTTCAGTTGTTTTACCCTTCTTTGTGGGGACATTGTTGATTGTCATGTCATGTTCGGATGTACTTTGTGGACGCCGTCTTTGCTCCACACGCTGTAAGTCTTTGCTGTCGTCCAGCATTCTGTTTTTGTTTACTTAGGAGCCAGTTCAGTTTTAGTTTCGTTCTGCATAGCCTTCCCTAAGCTTCAATGCCTTTTCTTAGGGGCACTCACCTTTTGTTTATTTTTGGTTTAAGCATTAGACACCTTTTTACCTGCACGTTGCCTCCCGCTGTTCCCAACATCTACAAAGCAATTAGCTACCGGCTGCCACCTACTGATATGGAAGAGTATTACACGGTTACTCTGCCGAGCTCTAGACAGCACCGACACTCAACAACAACACATCATTTGCAGACAAAATATTTTAACCCATATAAGTGAAATGAGATAATCTCCCACGGCACACCAGACTGTAGCTCACGGTACACTAGTGTGCCGCGGCACAGTGGTTGAAAAACACTGAGGTAGAAGATGGTAAAAGAAGGTAAAGCTTGAATAGAATGTAAAAGAAAGTAAAGGTTAAAAGTTAAAAGGTTAAACGTAGGGAAAAGAAGGTTAAACATTTTTTAAATAGATGGTAAAATAATGGGAAGGGTAAATAAAAGGTACAATTAAGTAAATAAAATGTAAAATTCAAAAAAAGGAAAAAGAAGGTAAATAATCTAATTAGTAGGTAAATAAAAAGGTAAAATAAGGTAATCAGAAGGTAAATAAAAAGGTAAAATAACGTAATTACAAGGTAGATAAGACAGTACAATAAGTTAAATGGAATGTAAAAGATGGTAAAAGAAGGTAAAGCATAAAAATCAAAGGTAAATAAAAGTTAAAGAAAGGAAATGGATAGTAAAAGTTTAATTAAAGGTAAATTATAAGAAGATCTATAAAAGCTTAAAAAAAAAGGTAAAAAGAAGGTGATTAGAAGCCAAAAGAAGATACATAGAAGGTTGATAAAAGTTCAAAGAAGATACATAGAAAGTAATGAAGGTCATGGCAAGAAGAAAGACTTGTTTATTTTCAACTAGTTTCCCTAAAATACGCTGTGATGCTATAAAGTGTGTTGAATGTGATTACTTGATTAATGGAACAAACTAATGGGTATATTATGCCATTACTGAAATAACAGATAGCTGCAGTCCTACAAGCACACAGTAGGGCTTCTTGGAGACAAACATCTCTTTAGCCATAAAGCTACAGAGACACACACTAGTGTGCTTAAAATGTCTGAATTCCAGCATGGAGGCTAACACACTTCCAATAAACTATTAGATGTCACGCCTAATTGCTTCAAATAACTTTTATATTGGATGGATTTGAAACGTGAAGGGAAGAAGACTTGCAATATGATATTGCTTTAAAATAGACATTGCAAGTGTGACAAAGACCTCTGAAAGATTGCCTGATCAAAAAGAGATTATGGACAAATAAGCTGCCTTGAGTGTGTGCAAAAATCAAATTGCCAACACTTTGTCTGCGGCTCCTCTTGGCGGCGTCATGCCGGCAAGTGATTACAGATGAGAATTCTCTTGTTGTTTTTTTCCCGTTTTAATTGCCACCGCACCTTAATAGGAACCATCCATCACTACTGCAGGCGTGAAGCAGGCGGCCAGTCAATAGCGGCGTAGCACACTCCACTCCATGCCAGTGAGGTACACACAAAAAAATAGAGGAATTGAAAAATACCAGCTGAGGGTCAAGGAGGCTATTTTGGGGGTTAAGTTAAATATATTTGATCAATCAATCAATCAATCAATCAGTGTTTATTCATATAGCCCTAAATCACAAGTGTCTCAAAGGGCTGCACAAGCCACAACGACATCCTCGGTACAGAGCCCACATAAGGGCAAGGAAAAACTCACCCCAGTGGGACGTCGATGTGAATGACTATGAGAAACTTTGGAGAGGACCATTTTTTAGATGCTTTAGAAGGCATTTCCTTCAAAGAAATTCTTTAAAAGTGAAATGTAAAGAAAATAGTCCTAGGGCTAGTGTTTTCATGGTTGGAAAAATCAACTTGAAGTTCCAAAACAAATTTAAGAATAATGACGTACCGTATTTCCCGAAATATAAGACGCACTAAAAACCTTTTTTTTTCTTCTCAAAACTCGACAGAGTGCCTTATAACCCGGTGCGCCTAATGTACCAAGCTATTATATTTGGTACATGGTGTAATGATAAGTGTGACCAGCAGATGGCAGTCAAACATAAGAGATACATGTGGAGTGCAATATGATGGCAATATGACTCAAGTAAACAACGCCAACATTTTATATGTTCTATTGAAAATATAGAACATTGCACACGGCGTTTAAAAATCTATCAACATGTTTTAGTACGACTTTGGTAAGCTATGAAGCCGCACCGCTTGATGGATTGTCGGCGAATTAAACATAACGAGTATTATTATGGTGTGTGTATAAGGTAAGACATATTATCTGGCGTTTTGTTTCGCAATATTATGCAAAAGCAACTTTTCTTACCTTCTGGTACCTGCTGATCTGTATTTGGGATCTGCATCAATCCTGAAATATTGCGCGCGTCCGCCTTTGTAGTTCGCCGTAGTCGACAAGCTTCTTCTTTTTCCCTATCTTCTTGTTATGTGACATTCATCCTCCGCTGTTACCATTTCTAATATAAAGTAGTGTAAAGTTCTGACTTATATATGTCAGTAAACTCGCCATGAAAGCGCTAAAACATACCGGTGTAGTGAGTGGACATTATTTACCCAAGGACCTTTAGTTATTAGAGAGTTCCGGTCGGACGGTTTTTCACGGGACACATTTCCGGCCTTGTTGTTGTTTCCGGATGAGGAGAAGCTGCTCCTTTATTTATTGAAGTAAAGTCTGAATGTTTTGACACTTCTTCTACTCCCGTCCTTGCACGCTACACCGCTACAACAAAGATGACGGGGAGAAGACAGTGAGCCACGTAAATAAGACAACCCACAAAATGGCGCATCCGGAAGCTCCTGTCAGAAAGCGGCTTGAAGATGATCTGTAAAACATAATCTATGCGACATTTTGATCAAAGAACCACCATTACATGTTATGTAGACCAGTGTTTTTCAACCACTGTGCCGTGGCACACTAGTGTGCCATGAGATATTGTCTGGTGTGCCGTGGAAAATTATGCAACGTCACCTAATTGGTCTAAAAAATATTTTTTGCAAATCAATAATTATAATCTGCAAATAATGTGCTGTTGCTTAGTGACTTTGCTGTGTAGAGAGCTTGGCAGGGTAACCATGTAGTACTCTTCCATATCAGTAGGTGGCAGCTTTGCTTTGTAAAAGGCGGAATGTGTTGGGTTAAGTTAAAGTTCCAATGATTGTCACACACACAGTAGGTGTGGTGAAGTGTGTTTTCTGAATTTGACCCATGTTCACGCCCTGGGGTTATGAGGGGTGCAATGGGCAGCTGCGGTGGCCACGCTCTGGAATCATTTTTGGTGATTTATCCCCCAATTCCAACCCTTGATGCTTAGTGCCAAGCAGGGAGGTAATGGGTCCCATTTTTATAGTCTTTGGTATGACTCGGCCGGGGTTTGAACTCACGACCTACCGATCTCAAGGCGGACACTCTAACCACTAGGCCTCTGAGTAGGATAGGGTATGTATGTATGTGATGTTTCAACCAAAAATGAACAAAAGGGAAAGGAAAAGGCAATGAAGCATAGGGAAGGCTTTGCAAAACGACGGTAAAATTGAACTGGCTACAAAGTAAACAGAAACGTAATGCTGGACGACAGCAAAAACTTGCAGCGTGCGGAGCAGAGACGGCGTCCACAAAGTACATCCCGTACATGACATGGCAATCAACAATGTCCTCACAAAAAAGGATAGCAACAAATTAAATAGCCTCTCTTGCTAACACAAAGCAGGTGTGGGGAATAGCGCTCAAAGGAAGATATGAAAAGGCTACAGGAAAACACCAACAAAACAGGAAGGCAAGAACTAAAGCACCACACACAGGAAAACACAAACACACTCAAAATAAGGCACGACGACCTGGTGAAGTAAACATTTTTAACGTTTTCTGCTGGTGGTGTGCCTCCGTATTTTTTAATGAAAAAAATGTGCCTTGCTTCAAAAAAGGTTGGAAAACACTGATGTAGACCACAAGGAAGTGTTTTCCATTTATTAAAAAAAAATATGACTCCTTTAATGTGCCCTATAATCCGGTGCGCAATATATATGAAAAAATCGAAAATAGACCATTCATCGGCAGTGCGCCTTATAACCCGATGCGCCCTATGGTCCAGAAAATACAGTAATTACGATAACAAACATTGTAAGTGTAAAAACTCATATTTTGTTGAACTAACGACCCTCAGAGGGACAAGTGGTAGAAAATGGATGAATAGTGAGTCACTTAGTGAATGAATGGGTGTAAGATTGCATCCATGGTGTCTGCTACATATATAAGCTTCAATTATAACATGAAGCTTTTTATTACATGTCATCTTAATAAATTCATGATTATACTTTTTCAGTGTTTTTTAGGTAACATTGGCCATGCAGCACGAGATCGAGAAAAAGTTAGTGGGTTTAGTATTGTAAATCTCATTAAAATAATGAGACATAATTGCCACTTGTCAACAGCAATAAGCCATATTATTACTTACTAAAAGTAGTAACTTATGAAAATGACTCCATAGGCAGTTTGTCCTTTTCTTTTCTCAATATTTTCTTTTCTGCATGTTTGCTTCCCTCGCAATGCTGTTTCAATGACGACCAACCTTTGCCACCATAGTGGATCACTTTCTCGGATCTTTGGGTTTGAAAATAAATACCGAAAACGGGCATCAGTCGACTTCTTTTTTTTTTTAACCACCACCAATTCCAAGAATTCTTAATTCCCACATCCAACCGAGACACTGTTCCATGACATGAGCGAGCAATTACGAAACACATCTTATTTTAAAACACAACATTTACCAATCCTACACTGTGATATCAACACGTTAAACACACATATACCTGAACTAGGGATGTCCAATAATGGCTTTTTGCCGATATCCGATATTCCGATATCGTCCAACTCTTTAATTACCGATACCGATATCAACCGATACCGATATCAACCGATATATACAGTCGTGGAATTAACACATTATTATGCCTAATTTGGACAACCAGGTATGGTGAACATAAGGTACTTTTAAAAATAATTAATAAAATAAATTAAGATAAATAAATTAAAAACATTTTCTTGAATAAAAAAGAAAGCAAAACAATATAAAAACAGTTACATAGAAACTAGTAATTAATGAAAATTAGTAAAATTAACTGTTAAAGGTTAGTACTATTAGTGGACCAGCAGCATGCACAATCGTGTGCTTACGGACTGTATCCCTTGCAGACTGTATTGATATATAATGTAGGAACCAGAATATTAATAACAGAAAGAAACAACCCTTTTGTGTGAATGAGTGTAAATGGGGGCGGGATGTTTTTTGGGTTGATGCACTAATTGTAAGTGTATCTTGTGTTTTTTATGTTGATTTAATTTAAAAAACAACAACAACAAAAACAAAAACGATACCGATAATAAATAAAAAAACGATACCGATAATTTCCGATATTACATTTTAAAGCATTTATCGGCCGATAATATCGGCAGGCCGATATTATCAGACATCTCTAGTCTCAATCAATCAATCAATCAATGCATGACTGCAAGCTAATCGATGCTAACATGCTATTTATGCTCGCTGTATGTACATAATGCATCATTGTGTGAAAATTCAGCGATTTTGAATAAAAATAATCTAAAACTGGTGAAGTTAAATGGAAAATAACTTTAAAGTATAATCACTGGATACATATAACAATTTAATTTTTTTTGTTCTTTTTACATTTTTTTTCTTTCCATGATGGCACGTGAGGCCGCGCCTCACCTGCCTCCCCTGACTGCACGTCACTGGTTCAAAGTGTAGGAAACAAATAGTGGTTTATAGTCTGGAATTTATGGTATTTAATCAAATCAACTTTATTTATAAACTTTATTTATAAAGCACATTTAAAATGTACCACAGGGGTAGCCAAAGTGCTGTACAATGAACAGGTTAAAAGATAAAACGAGTACAAGATGAATAAATTAAAAACATTTTCTTGAATAAAAAAGAAAGTAAAACAATATAAAAACAGTTACATAGAAACTAGTAATTAATGAAAATGAGTAAAATTAACTGTTAAAGGTTAGTACTATTAGTGGACCAGCAGCACGCACAATCATGTGTGCTTACGGACTGTATCCCTTGCAGACTGTATTGATATATATTGATATATAATGTAGGAACCACAATATTAATAACAGAAAGAAACAACCCTTTTGTGTGAATGAGTGTGAATGAGTGTAAATGGGGGCGGGATGTTTTTTGGGTTGGTGCACTAATTGTAAGTGTATCTTGTGTTTTTTATGTTGATTTAATAAAAAAACCACCAAAAAAACCCGATACCGATAATAAAAAAACCGATACCGATAATTTCCGATAATACATTTTAACGCATTTATCGGACATCTCTAACCTAAATATGCAAAAATGTTAAAGACACAATTGCTAGCCAAAACGCAGAAAAGCCGCTGCCATTTTTGTTTCTTCCTCGCACAGTATTTCACTTTGAGTGTTCCCGAATGTCAACGGAAGCAACCGACAGAGACAAAAACATGCTGCAATGTTCCAAGAATGGAGGCCCCCCCAGTCAAAGACATAGGCTACAACGACACACCTCAGCCCAGGCCTGGGCAATTATTTTGCCTCGGGGGGCCACATTTAGAGAAAAAAATGTGCCTGGGGGCCTGTATATCTATTTTTAGGAACACTAATACAAAACCTCACAGTAATGTCTGATTGAATGCTAAAAACGTTATGACAGACCGCCTTAAAAAACGGAATGGAATTTTTATTTTTTTTTACTAAACGAGACAACCAGAATGTACATGAAAATAAAGAATGTGGGATTTACAATATTAACTATGAACGATAAAAAACTGAATATTGACAACATATAAACGTCACACCCCCCTCGATCGACATATTTTACTATCAAGCGAAACAATGCAACAAAAATGCAACAAACACAAAGAAATAAAAACAAAAAAACACCTACAATCTGCTATATCTGATATATCATTAAGCTTTAGAAATTTGTTGTAAAAATCTGCAGTGAAAACATCACTGCAGATCATAATGGCAGCTACAGTTTCCATCTTAAAGATCTAAAATAATTTTTGGGGAATGAAATTGAAAAGCTTAACGAGCCTTAATTTGCCCAGGTCTGGCTCAGCCGCTACGCCACAAAAGCAACCTGACTATCAATATTCATTGTTTTATCGTTTTCATACGGACATCAGAAAAAAATACCACTTTGGATGAAAAAAATACCACTTTGGATGAAAAAAAAAGCGGAATTCCTTCCCCTCCTGCTATGTTTTAAGTGTGTGACACAAGTGTTCAGGAAATTACTGTTAAAGCAATGTGTTGTAATTACTCGTTACCAAAAAAGTCATTTAATTACTAACATAATTACTCTTTAAAAAATGTAATTACTACAATAAGTAATTCATGAGTAACCTAAAATAAAATTCAAATATCTGGCATATGCAGTTGAGAAACATTTCTTGAGAGCAGAGTGCGTGTGTGTGCCTTTAAAAGGCGGTGCCTGTTGCCAAGCGAGAGCGCCATCAGCAGCATTAAAGCTCAACTATTTTTGTTCGCTTAGCAACGACAGTTCTGTTGTTTCTTTTCACTGGAGTGTGTTAGCGCTAGTTAAAGGCCTACTGAAACCCACTACTACCGACCACGCAGTTTATATATCAATGATGAAATCTTAACATTGCAATACATGCCAATACAGCCAGGTTAGCTTATTTAAATGCAATTTTAAATTCCGCGCGAAATATCCTGCTGAAAACGTCTCGGTATGATGACGGATTGTAGAAAACATTTTGGGACAGCATGGTGGCCAGCTATTAAGTCGTCTGTTTTCATCGCAAAATTCCACAGTATTCTGGACATCTGTGTTGGTGAATCTTTTGCAATTTGTTCAATGAACAATGGAGACAGCAAAGAAGAAAGCTGTAGGTGGGAAGCGGTGTATTGCGGCAGGTGTTGTGCCGGATAACGCACCCCCGCCGTAGAATGCACCCCCTGACTGTTGTGCCGGATAACACAGCCGGTGTTTCATTGTTTACATTCTCGAAAGATGACAGTCAAGCTTTACCATTGGCCTGTGGAGAACTGGGACAACAGAGACTCTTACCAGGAGGACTTTGAGTTGGATATGCAGACGCGGTACCGTGAGTACACATGCAACTGCGGCTTCCAAACATTTGATCGCTTGCCCGTACGTGCGTGCCGCTATGTACATGTCACGTACATAACTTTGGGGACTTTGGGGAAATATATGTGCTGTATGAACTTTGGGGAGGTGAACGGTACTTTGGGCTGTGGGATTGAGTGTGTTGTGCAGGTGTTTGAGTTGTATTGGCGGGTTATATGGATGGAAGGGGGGAGGTGTTTGTTATGCGGGATTAATTTGTGGAATATTAAATATAAGCCTGGTTGTGTTGTGGCTAATAGTCTTGTGTTTATTTACTGTTTTAGTCATTCCCAGCTGAATATCAGGTCCCATCCGCCTCTCACAGCATCTGAATCGCTCCCACTGCCCTCTAGTCCTTCACTCTCACTTTCCTCATCCACAAATCTTTCATCCTCGCTCAAATTAATGGAGAAATCGTCGCTTTCTCGGTCGGAATCGCTCTCGCTGCTGGTGGCCATGATTGTAAACAATGTGCAGATGTGAGGAGCTCCACAACCTGTGACGCCACGCGCATATCGTCTGCTACTTCCGGTACAGGCAAGGCTTTTTTATCAGCGACCAAAAGTTGCGAACTTTATCGTCGATGTTCTCTACTAAATCCTTTCAGCAAAAATATGTCAATATCGCGAAATGATCAAGTATGACACAGAATGGACCTGCTATCCCCGTTTAAATAAGAAAATCGCATTTCAGTAGGCCTTTAATAAAGACATTGAATGTAATTCGATGGCTGTAGTCTCCTTGTCCACAAACGGTGTATTGTAGGACTGCAAGCTTGTCAGTTCAATCACTCATTTGTTGTTCATTATTCCCTCGTAGTAGTAACAGGAGTGTGTGTATGAGTGTGTGTGTGTGTAATGTGGTCGAGGCACGTTGATGACGTAAGTCGTCTTTCCAGGAATTGCCGGAACGACAGGAAGCAGCTTGCGGGTAAAAAGAATGATTTATTCTTTAAATAAACAAAACAAGTGTGCATATAGCACTGGAAGCTAACGGGATAGCTACCCAGGAAAAACTAAGGCGGAACTTAGTGCAAGAAACACAAGGAATACGTAACAGTTGTATGAGAGCAAACAAAAGCACCAGACTGAGTGACGGGAAAAGGCAGGACTAAATAGCTCTCTGATTAGTGCCAGGGAACAAGTGAGAGTCCCGAACACTAATCAGAAGCAGGTGAAAACAATGAATAGCCATAGCAACCAAGGAGACACAAAACCGGGGTGCTGAAACAGAACTAAAACAACAAGTGAATCAAAACGTAAATAAACTATGATCCGGGCAACAGATCATAACAGTGTGTTTGTTTTGTTTGCTGTGTGATGTTGCCTCTTCCTATTTGATATCAAGTTAATTTTAGTGCGTAGAAAGATATTTCCTGCATGGAACTTGCTGTATTTCTGACGCCGTTTTGTTGACATACACCCACATTAACCCTTGTGTAATGTTCATATTGTTGTTACTTAGCCAGCGTTTGTGGGTCTGATGGACCCGTTGCATTTTTGTGGCTTTAAATGCCTCACAATCAAACACGAGCGCCATAGAGAATAAATGCATACATAGAGATAGCTAGATCGATATTACACAAGACATGACCTCCGTCTGTAAAGCAGCATTATTCCACTGCACTGTGTCCTTAAGGACAACCTTTCTTCCTTTACCTCCATTATTATTTTATGTAAAATAGAAATACTGAACCATACAGACCTTTACTTATTTACCTCAACAAATGGCTAATATTAAATCTAACTAACCCTTGTGTAATGTTCATATTGTTGTTACTCAGCCAGGGTTTGTGGGTCTGATGGACCCGTTGCATTTTTGTGGCTTTTAATGTGTGTGTGTGTGTGTGTGTGTGTGTGTGTGTGTGTGTGTGTGTGTGTGTGTGTGTGTGTGTGTGTGTGTGTGTGTGTGTGTGTGTGTGTGTGTGTGTGTGGTACACAGAACATCAATTTCCACACTTCTATTAGCCATCTTATATGGAATAGAAATGTGTAGGGGATAGAGATGCGCGGATAGGCAATTTATTTCATCCGCAACCGCGGCAGAAAGTCGTCAACCATCCGCCATCCACCCGATGTAACGTTTGATCAGAACTGCACCCGCCCGCCATCCGCCCGTTGTTATATATCTAATATTAATAAAAATTTTAAAAAAAGGGTGAAAACTACGCGAATTGCACCTTGTGCAGACAAGATTTTTCGATCGGACACGGAGGAATTAGCGATGTAAAAGACCACGTTGGGACAAAAAAACACAAGTCTAATGCCGTTGCTAGCGATACAAGTGGAAAACTTTCAACGTTTTTCGTCGCCCAAACAGATTCTTTGGATGTGATAAATGCCGAAGTTTTATTTACGGAGGCAATAATTGAGCATGGACTTCCAATCGCACTGGCTGATCACATGGGACAGTTAATAATGTAATGCAACCTTTAAAAATCATTACGCGGTGATCGCGATCCCAAAAATAAACTTTTCTTGCATGATAATGTCCAGAAAAATTCGCTTTATATTACTATAGAGTCCTTTTAACGAATGAGTTTGATGGTTTATCACAAACCTTAATTGAAAGAAGTCCTTAATTGTTCTCCTGCAGCATGGCCTTGCTTTGTGTTTGGTGCGCCATCCTGTCGGCTGTATTTCACAGCACGACATACTGTTAAAAGTGTTTATACTATTTATACTTTCAATTAACAAATTGAAGTCTTGTGAAAGGTTGACAGGATAACTGGCATTAACTGTCAAAATAATTTCAAACTATTGAAGTTAGCTTACAGAATAAACATGTCAATCAACCCATATGATTTTTGCTGTAATATTTTTGTTTTGAAAAGTCACTGTGACTGATAGAAAAGTGATGGTTTTAGCAACATTTTAACCTGTCTGAATGCTAATAATCATTTTGCGAGCAAGCAGGTAAGCTGCGCGGGCGGAGCGGGCGGAGCGCGCGGAGTGACCCATGTTACGAGCCCCCGGCCACGGGGGTGGCGGGCAGGTAAGCTGCTTACCTGCTGCGCGTGACGCCGGCCGCGGCGAAAGCGGACGAGGCGGGGTGTCGGTGCGGTGGGCGCGGTAGTGACCCTGGACGTGCGTCGGGCCCTTCTCGCGGATCGCCTCAGCTACGGCTCCCGGTGGGGCCCTCTCGGGGGAAGGAGCCTCGGTCCCGGACCCCGGCGAGGCGTCCCTCCGCTCCGTAAAAGTGTCCATCTCTTTTTTTTTTTTTTCTTCTGTTGTGGCATATGCTGCAGGTGCCTGCTCGTTTTTCGTATGTGGGTAACAACATTTAACTATGTATATATATTTACCAATTGGTTTAACTGCCACCCGCAAAAAAAAAAAAAAAATAAAAATAAAAATAAAAAAAAAATCTAATTAATCCGCCCGACCCGACCCGCGAGCGGATAAAATCTTATTTTTTAAAATTTCATCCGCCCGATCCGCGGATAATCCGCGGACTCCGCGGTTGTGTCCGCAAACCGCGCATCTCTAGTAGGGGAGGTGTATGGTGTGTGGTCATTAAATATGTATTCTGATATATGTTCTTCACAGAAAATGAGCCAAGTCAGTGAGTCTCAGTTTGAAAAATTAATTAATTGTATCATTTTTCTTTTAAAGGGGAACATTATCACAATTTCAGAAGGGTTAAAACCATTAAAAATCAGTTCCCAGTGGCTTATTTTATTTTTCAAAGTTTTTTTCAAAATTTTACCCATCACGCAATATCCCTAAAAAAAGCTTCAAAGTGCCTGATTTTAACCATCGTTATAAACACCCGTCCATTTTCTTGTGACGTCACATAGTGAAGCCAATACAAACAAACATGGCGGAAAGAACAGCAAGCTATAGCGACATTAGCTCGGATTCAGACTCGGATTTCAGCGGCTTAAGCGATTCAACAGATTACGCATGTATTGAAACGGATGGTTGTAGTGTGGAGGCAGGTAGCGAAAACGAAATTGAAGAAGAAACTGAAGCTATTGAGCCATATCGGTTTGAACCGTATGCAAGCGAAACCGACGAAAACGACACGACAGCCAGCGACACGGGAGAAAGCGAGGACGAATTCGGCGATCGCCTTCTAACCAACGATTGGTATGTGTTTGTTTGGCATTAAAGGAAACTAACAACTATGAACTAGGTTTACAGCATATGAAATACATTTGGCAACAACATGCACTTTGAGAGTGCAGACAGCCCAATTTTCATCAATTAATATATTCTGTAGACATACCCTCATCCGCGCTCTTTTCCTGAAAGCTGATCTGTCCAGTTTTGGAGTTGATGTCAGCAGGCCAGGGAAGCTAGGGTCAATATTCTTCTCTTGATCATCTTCGGTGGCATAAGGGACGGTGTGAGCCAAGACATCCAGGGGGTTTAGCTCGCTCGTCTGCGGGAACAAACTGCCGCCATTGCTTGCCGTGCTACCGAGGTCCTTTGTCCCTGAATTGCTCACACACTCCGGCAGATTCAATGGGGGTCTGGCGGCAGATTTCTTTGACTTTATCGTTAGAAATGCATCTGCTTTGAGTGTCGCAGGATATCCACACATTCTTGCCATCTCTGTCGTAGCATAGCTTCCGTCGGTAAAGTGTGCGGAACAAACGTCCAATTTCTTGCCACTTTCGCATCTTTGGGCCACTGGTGCAACTTGAATCCGTCCCTGTTGGTGTTGTTACACCCTCCGACAACACACCGACGAGGCATGATGTCTCCAAGGTACGGAAAACAGTCGAAAAAACGGAAAATAACAGAGCTGATTTGACTCGGTGTTTGAGAAAATGGCGGACTGCTTCCCGATGTGACGCCACTCCGAGAGCGAATATTAGAAAGGCGTTTAATTCACCAAAATTCACCCATTTAGAGTTCAGAAATCGGTGAAAAAAATATATGGTCTTTTTTCTGCAACATCAAGGTATATATTGACGCCTACATAGGTCTGGTGATAATGTTCCCCTTTAATACAAAATTAAAACGGGTCCCACAGACCCGAACACCACACAAATAAAAGTAGTGTGCCACTTTACATCACACACATCAGTAATGACGAAACATAAGTAAAAGTAATTAGATTACTCGTTACTAATAAACGTCCCTAACACTGGTGACACAAAGACTATTTGAGGCTAAAATGTGACATGCTACGATGAGGGATCGGCCATTGTTTACGTTATCGTCCAGACTGCTACTGATTGCAGCTGCGAGAAAACCCTCGAAGACGCTGAGCGCTGCTGCGAGCTCTCTGTATACAGCCTGCGCATGAATTAATGATGAGGCTGGCTTTTGTCAAACATTTGCTCTGCTCACAGGATCACCAGTGAAAAGTGTTCCATGCTGCAGGGGAGCTCTGTGCTTGCACTCTCAGCCCTGACCTTTGGTGCAGACCATTTGAAAAAGTCTGCCTCTTTTACGTCTCGCCGGATGTTCCTCAAGACACTGCAGGGATGTCCGATAGTCTCTGAAGCGAGACCAAGACATCAATCAAGTCAATGTCGAGAAGAGAAGTCTTGCTCCTCTCGTCTTCTAGTGACAGGCTCCATTTCTGTCCACACCAATAAGTGCAACCTCTGAGCGAAAGCTCAAGGAGTCTGAAGGTGGTGCGTTCACTTGACGTTTACACACCTTTCAAGTGACGGAACCTAAACAATCAGCACACCAGCACATGAAAAATATAATTCATAAAGGGACAAGCGGTAGTAAATGGATGGATGGATGATAGAACCTTATACAAATGAGTTTTCCATCAGGTCTGTACAAAGCCCAGATGCAGATTATATTGTACTCACATCAAAAATATTGCTGGGTTGCACGCAGAGCTAAGAGGACCGTATTTTCCGGACTACACAGTGCACTTAAAATCCTTTTTTTAAACTCAAAAGTCGACAGTGCGCCTAATGTACAGAATAATTCTGGTTGTGCTTACTGACTTTGAAGCAATTTTATTTGGTACATGGTGTAATGATAAGTAGAGATGTCCGATAATGGCTTTTTTGCAGATATCCGATATTCCGATATTGTCCAACTCTTAATTACCGATTCCGATATCAACCAATACCGATATATACAGTCGTGTAATTAACACATTATTATGCCTAATTTTGTTGTGATGCCTCGCTGGATGCATTAAACAATGTAACAAGGTTTTCCAAAATAAATCAACTCAAGTTATGCAAAAAAATGCCAACATGGCACTGCCATATTTATTATTGAAGTCACAAAGTGCATTATTTTTTTTAACATGCCTCAAAACGGCGGCAGCTTGGAATTTGGGACTAGCTCTCCCTGAGAGTGCATGAGGAGGTTGAGGTGGGCGGGGTTGGGGTAAGGGGGGGGGTGTATATTGTAGTGCTGCAAGGGGTTCTGGGTATTTGTTCTGTTGTGTTTATGTTGTGTTACGGTGCGGATGTTCTCCCAAAATGTGTTTGGTGTTTGTTCACAGTGGCGCATATTTGTAACAGTGTTAAAGTTGTTTATACGGCCACCCTCAGTGTGACCTGTATGGCTGTTGACCAAGTATGCTTTGCATTCACTTGTGTGTGTGAAGAGCCGTAGATATTATGTGATTGGGCCGGCACGCAAAGGCGGTGCCTTTAAAGTTTATTGGCGCTCTGTACTTCTCCCTACGTCCGTGTACCACTCCGTACAGCGGCGTTTCAAAAAGTCATACATTTTACTTTTTGAAACTGATACCGATAATTTCAGATATTACATTTTGAAGCATTTATCGGCCGATAATATTGGCAGTCTGATATTATCGGACATCTGTAATGATAAATGTGACCAGTAGATGGTAGTCACACATAAAAGATATGTGTAGACTGCAATATGACGCCAGTAAACAACACCAAAACTTTAAATGTTCCATTGAAAATAAAGAACATTACACACGGCACTCAAAAATCCGTCAAAATGTTTTAGTACGACTTTGAAGCCGCACCGCTTGATAGATTGTCGGCCCATTACGGCTACCGTACTAAGAGATTCAAGTATTACTATTCGAGATGTCCGATAATATCGGCAGTCCGATATTATCGGCCGATAAATGCTTTAAAATGTAATATCGGAAATTATCGGTATCGGTTTCAAAATTATCGGTATCGGTTTCAAAAAGTAAAACCTATGACTTTTTAAAACGCCGCTGTGTACACGGACGTAGGGAGAAGTACAGAGCGCCAATAAACCTTAAAGGCACTGCCTTTGTGTGCCGGCCCAGTCACATAATATCTATGGCTTTTCACACACACAAGTGAATGCAAGTCATACTTGGTCAACGGCAATACAGGTCACACTGAGGGTGGCCGTATAAACAACTTTAACACTGTTACAAATATGCGCCACACTGTGAACCCACGCCAAACAAGAATGACAAACACATTTCGGGAGAACATCAGCACCGTAACACAACCTAAACACAACAGAACAAATACCCAGAACCCCTTGCAACACTACAATATACACCCCCCACCCCGCCCACCTCAACCTCCTCATGCACTCTCAGGGAGCATTTCCCGAATTCCAAGCTGCTGTTTTAAGGCATGTTAAAAAAAAAAAATGCACTTTGTGACTTCAATAATAAATATGGCAGTGCCATGTTGCCATTTTTTTCCATAACTTGAGTTGATTTATTTTGGAAAACCTTGTTACATTGTTTAATGCATCCAGCGGGGCATCACAACAAAATTAGGCATAATAATGTGTTAATTCCACGACTGTATATATCGGTACCGGTTGATATCGGAGTCGGTAATTAAGAGTTGGACAATATCGGAATATCGGATATCGGCAAAAAAGCCATTATCGGACATCTCTAGTTATATTGTCTTTATATTCCAGCGAGTTAATCCGTTTTTGGGGGGAATTGAGGGGATTATTATGATGCGTTCATATACAGGACTGTCTCAGAAAATAAGAATATTGTGATAAAGTCCTTTATTTTCTGTAATGCAACTAAAAACATGGAAATGTAATGCTTCCAAGATCTATGGAGATGATGATTTCATTTTCCAGCATGATCCAGCAGTGCCAAAACCACCAGTAACTGGCGTACTGACCATGGCATTAATGTCCTCGATTGGCCTGAACCCCATAGAGAATTTGTGGGGTATTGTGAAGAAGAAGCTGAAAGACACCAGACCCAATAATGTAATTGAGCTAAAGGCCGCTATTGAAGCATCCTGGGCATCCATAACACCTTAGCAATGCCACAGGCTGATTGCCTCCATGCCACGCCGCATCGGTGCAGTAATCCATGCAAAAGGATTCCCAACCAAGTACTGAGTGCATTCATTGATATTTGCAAATGTTTGATTTTGTTTTGCTGTTATAAATCTTTATTTTTTACTTGGTCTGAGGAAATATTCTAATTTTTTGAGATGGGATTTTTGAGTTTTCTTAAGCTGTATGCCATAATCAGCAATATTAAAATAATAAAAGGCTTGCAATATTTCAGTTGATGTGTAATGAATCCAGAATGTATGACATTTTCATGTTTTTAGTTGCATTACAGGAAATAAAGGACTTTATCACAATATTCTAATTTTTTTGAGACAGTCCTGTATGTTAACAATAAAGATAATTTTGGCAACGATGTGCAGTCATGCATGTAAATAATTCTCGTACCTACTACTTTTCAATTTTCATCCCTCTGTGCTCAATTTGCATCATCTCCCCCTGGAGAGGAGGCGACTTTTTGTCACAGGTGCCAAATTGATGATGTTGCTGACTTGCAAAGTGGTACATCATTGTGAGGCTGGTCTGCTCCCCTCTGGCCCCCCACACACACACACACTGCAATGTCGGGGGTCTCTTAAATCTGCCCCTGCTTCCCCCATGGACCAATATGTCAGCGTAGCATCTTGAAAAGGGCAAAACTACAGCTCCGTTTATTAGATTGCTGCAGAGTCTAGATAGCAGGACTCCACGTATGCAGCGATGCAAAATGATGTACGGCGAAGCTCTTCACCTTCGGGAACGCGGCTCAGATCACGCATGGCACTCAAAAAAAGCAATAGAGTAGAGAACCTGATGAAGGGAAGCCAGGCGGGAAGAAGGACGTGCAGATAAGAGGAGAGAGGAACTTGGTTGGGGCTTATTGGGCATTGGGAGAGTTGTTAAGGCCGGGAGGACTTTAAGGCCTTCCAGATGTCGCAGGAGTGCTTTACGGCTCACGGCGCAGATGCTGGCTTATTTCCCCACACACTCGTTGTCTCTGAGAAGTCTCTCCGTGCGCTAAATATCCTGAGCTGCTGCTCCTCGTCAGGGAAGGCGCCTCATGCCGCGATCCATCAGCCGAAAGCACATCCCGAATTGATAAAAACTGACAATGTCTTCTAAGAATAATAATTGAACGCCAGCAGAGGGAGAAAAATGAGTGCCGTTGACCTTTTAATGGGGCGTCAAACAACACTGCAGTTTCCCCCATCCTGACACCCTTCCTGTGATTAAAAGCTTTTTTCATGCAGGTCCAATTAATTAAATTCTAGTTGAGAGCCGCCGTGGCGGCAAAACTCGATTTCCAAACAGCCATTAATTGACCAATTAACCAGGCAGCCTTTATTGAATTGACCATTAAAAAGTGTTCCATTGTAAACAGAAATGATTTGCTGAGCATTCAGTGCTGGGAGACAAAAAGGTGTGCTGCAGAAACACAGCTTCTTAAACCTGCCCACAGTCTAGGGCTGGGCCGATAAAATGAGATCAACGTAATCGATATCAATAATAAAGGTGTTCAGTAAAACGTTCGAAATACACTATATTGCCAAAAGTATTTGGCCACACATCCAAATGATCAGAATCAGGTGTCCTAACCACTTGGCCCGGTGTATCAAATCAAATCAAATCAACTTTATTTATAGAGCACATTTAAAATTTACCACAGGGGTAGCCAAAGTGCTGTACAATGAGCAGGTTGAAAGATAAAACGAGTACCGAGCAAACACAACACAACACAAACAGAACACGATAAAAAATAAATAATTAAAATAGAATTAATAAAAACATAAAAACATAAAAACAGGATCACAGCAGGTGTATTATGGGTGTATAAAATCAAGCACTTAGACATGGAGACTGTTTCTACAAACTAGAGATGCGCGGTTTGCGGACACAACCGCGGAGTCCGCGGATTATCCGCGGATCGGGCGGATGAAATTTAAAAAAATAAGATTTTATCCGCTCGCGGGTCGGGTCGGGCGGATTAATTAGATATTTTTATTTTTTTTTTTTTTTTTTTGCGGGTGGCAGTTAAACCAATTGGGAAATATATATACATAGTTAAATGTTGTTACCCACATACGAAAAACGAGCAGGCACCTGCAGCATATGCCACAACAGAAGAAAAAAAAAAAAAAAGAGATGGACACTTTTACGGAGCGGAGGGACGCCTCGCCGGGGTCCGGGACCGAGGCTCCTTCCCCCGAGAGGGCCCCACCGGGAGCCGTAGCTGAGGCGATCCGCGAGAAGGGCCCGACGCACGTCCAGGGTCACTACCGCGCCCACCGCACCGACACCCCGCCTCGTCCGCTTTCGCCGCGGCCGGCGTCACGCGCAGCAGGTAAGCAGCTTACCTGCCCGCCACCCCCGTGGCCGGGGGCTCGTAACATGGGTCACTCCGCGCGCTCCGCCCGCGCAGCTTGCCTGCTTGCTCGCAAAATGATTATTAGCATTCAGACAGGTTAAAATGTTGCTAAAACCATCACTTTTCTATCAGTCACAGTGACTTTTCAAAACAAAAATATTACAGCAAAAATCATATGGGTTGATTGACATGTTTATTCTGTAAGCTAACTTCAATAGTTTGAAATTATTTTGACAGTTAATGCCAGTTATCCTGTCAACCTTTCACAAGACTTCAATTTGTTCATTGAAAGTATAAATAGTATAAACACTTTTAACAGTATGTCGTGCTGTGAAATACAGCCGACAGGATGGCGCACCAAACACGAAGCAAGGCCATGCTGCAGGAGAACAAAGGACTTCTTTCATTTAAGGTTTGTGATAAACCATCAAACTCATTCGTTAAAAGGACTCTATAGTAATATAAAGCGAATTTTTCTGGACATTATCATGCAAGAAAAGTTTATTTTTGGGATCGCGATCACCGCGTAATGATTTTTAAAGGTTGCATTACATTATTAACTGTCCCATGTGATCAGCCAGTGCGATTGGAAGTCCATGCTCAATTATTGCCTCCGTAAATAAAACTTCGGCATTTATCACATCCAAAGAATCTGTTTGGGCGACGAAAAACGTTGAAAGTTTTCCACTTGTATCGCTAGCAACGGCATTAGACTTGTGTTTTTTTGTCCCAACGTGGTCTTTTACATCGCTAATTCCTCCGTGTCCGATCGAAAAATCTTGTCTGCACAAGGTGCAATTCGCGTAGTTTTCACCCTTTTTTTTTTTTTTAATTAATATTAGATATATAACAACGGGCGGATGGCGGGCGGGTGCAGTTCTGATCAAACGTTACATCGGGTGGATGGCGGATGGTTGACGACTTTCTGCCGCGGTTGCGGATGAAATAAATTGCCTATCCGCGCATCTCTACTACAAACATTTGTGAAAGAATGGGTTGCTCTCAGGAGCTCAGTGATTTCCAGCATGGAACTGTCATAGGATGCCACCTGTGCAACAAATCCAGTTGTGAAATTTCCTCGCTCCTAAATATTCCAAAGTCAACTGTTGGCTTTATTAAAAGAAAATGGAAGAGTTTGGGAACAACAGCAACTCAGCCACAAAGTGGTAGGCCCCGTAAACTAACAGAGGGGTCAGCGGATGTTAAAGTGAATAGTGCAAAGACTTTCTGCACAGTCAGTTGCAACAGAGCTCCAAACTTCATGTGACCTTCCAATTAGCCCACAGAGCTTCATGGAATGTGTTTCCATGGCCAAGCAGCTTTATCTAAGCCATACATCACCAAGTCCAATGCAAAGTGTGGGATGCAGTGGAATGTAAAGCACGTCACCACTGGACTCTAGAGCAGTGGAGACGCCTTCTCTGGAGTGATGAATCACTCTTTTCCATCTGGTGATCTGATGGATGAGTCTGGGTTTGGAGGTTGCCAGGAGAACGCTACATTTCGGACTGCATTGTGCCGAGTGTGAAATTTGGTAGAGGAGGAATTATGGTGTGGGGTTGTTTTTCAGGAGTTGGGCATGGCCCTTTAGTTCCAGTGAAAGGAACTTTGAATGCTCCAGGATACCAAAACATTTTGGACAATTCCATGCTCCCAACCTCGTGGGAACAGTTTGGAGCGGGCCCCTTCCTCTTCCAACATGACTGTGCATCAGTGCACAAAGCAAGGTCCATAAAGACATGGATGACAGAGTCTGGTGTGGGTGAACTTGACTGGCCTGCACAGAGTCCTGACCTGAACCCCATAGAACACATTTGGGATGAATTAGAACGCAGACTGAGAGCCAGGCCTTCCCGACCAACATCAGTGTGTGACCTCACCAATGCGCTTTTGGAAGAATGGTCGAAAATTCCTAGAAACACACTCTGCAACCTTGTGGACAGCCTTCCCAGAAGAGTTGAAGCTGTAATAGCTGCAAAAGGTGGACCGACATCATATTGAACCCTATGGGTTAGAATTGGGATGCCACTTCAAGTTCCTATGTGAGTCAAAGCAGGTGGCCAAATACTTTTGGCAGAATAGTGTATATATATTTTTTTGTCAGAAGAAAGTGGAAGTTACGAAGCAAGGTTGGTTGCATGAACAATGACACTCGCTCTCTGTTAACCGAGGAACGCAGGAAGTGATCACTGAGCAATGGAAAGGACATGCCAACAGCCAATCAGGTAATAGTTTCAACTACCAAGTTTGCATGCGCCATCTTGCTGTCTCGTGGTTGATTCTTTGCATGGAGTGAGAAGATAAAGTAAGAATGAGTGCTGCGGAGAGCGAAGATATTGTGGCTTAAACAAGAAGTCACCTTGACAGAATGACAGTTTTTGGGATTATTTTTCAAACAGACCGAGCTCACCTCTCTTTTCTTTTCAACCCTCACCCATGTCCTATTTGGTGGAAACAACAAGGAGGAACTCAAGTGCAGAACTGTATATCCATCCATCCATCCATCCATCTTCTTCCACTTATCCGAGGTCAGGTCGCGGGGGCAGCAGCCTAAGCAGGGAAGCCCAGACTTCCTTCTCCCCAGCCACTTGGTCCAGCTCCTCCCGGGGGATCCCGATGTGTTCCCAGGCCAGCCGGGAGACATAGTCTTCCCAACGTGTCCTTGGTCTTCCCTGTGGCCTCCTACTGGTCGGACGTGTCCGAAACACCTCCCTAGGGAGGCGTTCGGGTGGCATCCTGACCAGATGCCCAAACCACCTCATCTGGCTCCTCTCAATGTGGACGAGCAGCGGCTTTAATTTGAGCTCCTCCTGGATGACAGAGCTTCTCACCCTATCTCTAAGGGAGAGCCCCGCCACCCGGCGGAGGAAACTCATTTCGGCCGCTTGTACCCGTGATCTTGTCCTGTCGGTCATAACCCAAAGCTCATGACCATAGGTGAGGATGGGAACGTAGATCGACCGGTAAATTGAGAGCTTTGCCTTCCGGCTCAGCTCCTTCTTCACCACAACGGATCGATACAGCGTCCGCATTACCGAAGACGCCGCACCGATCCGCCTGTCGAGCCCACGATCCACTCTTCCCTCACTTGTGAACAAGACTCCGAGGCACTTGAACTCCTCCACTTGGGGCAAGATCTCCTCTCCAACCCGGAGATGGCACTCCACTCTTTTCCGGGCGAGAACCATGGACTCGGACTTGGAGGCGCTGATTCCCATCCCAGTCGCTTCACACTCAGTTGCGAACCGATCCAGTGAGAGCTGAAGATCTTGGCCAGATGAAGCCATCAGGACCACATCATCTGCAAAAAGCAGAGACCTAATTCTGCAGCCACCAAACCGGATACCCTCAACGCCTTGACTGTGCCTAGAAATTCTGTCCATAAAAGTTATGAACAGAATCGGTGACAAAGGGCAGCCTTGGCGGAGTCCAACCCTCACTGGAAACGTGTCCGACTTACTGCCGGCAATGCGGACCAAGCTCTGACACTGATCATACAGGGAGCGGACCGCCACAATCAGACAGTCCGTTACCCCGTACTCTCTGAGCACTCCCCACAGGACTTCCCGGGGTACGCGGTCGAATGCCTTCTCCAAGTCCACAAAACTCATCAGAACTGTATAAAAGTCCTCAGATCTGTATAAATAAAATACATTAAAAAATATAACATATGTGCTACTTTAAATGAATATTATTTTGGTCTAATAATATTCAAATAATTACCGTATTTTTCGGAGTATAAGTCGCACCGGAGTATTAGTCGCACCTGCTGAAAATGCATAATAAAGAAGGAAAAAAACATATAAGTCGCACTGGAGCTACTATGAAAAAAACTGTGAATTATAGTCCGAAAAATACGGTACTGCATAACATACATTCCTTTTCACACTTAAATAAGAATAACAGACCCAATTATATGTTAAACAGCTGTAACTTCCTGGCACTAAACCTGCAGAAAATAGTTCTTCTCAGGTGTCTCTATGATTACGTTTTCACACTTTGCACTATTTTATTACACTTTATTAAACATTTCTCATACATTCCTTATTTTTGCGCCTTCATTTTAAGAGCTTATTGTTAAATGTTTAATGTGATTTTACAATTTCTTTACATGCTTATGTTGACATTTCCTTTCTGCCTTGATAACTGAGGGGATTATAATTAGAGGATATTTTTTTGATCCGAGTCCTTGTTTTCCATAGGTCACAAAAACTATTAATTATTTTCAATAGTCCGATATAAAACACTTATATCGTGAAACAGTCCTCAGCCATATTGCCCACCCCTACCAGTGTAACAACAATATTTTGGAATCTTAAAGGAACCGGCGATGACGAGGTCCTTGGCAGAAACAATCTGACATTTACAAACCCCGTTTCCATATGAGTTGGGAAATTGTGTTAGATGTAAATATCAGAATCAGAATCAGAATCAGAATCAGCTTTATTGTCATTACGCAAGGTAACGAGATTGAGGCCATTCCATACAGTGCGATGTGTGCATGCTAGAAAAACAATCTGCAAATATATAAAAATATAAAAAATGTAGAAGTGCAATGAATATGGTGTGAAATGAATATATACATGAAAAAACAAAACAAAAACAGGGTGGTTGGTGGAATGGGTTATTGCACCGAAGAGAAGGCAGTTATGAGGGACAATGGGGCAGTCCGTTCAGGATGGTTATGGCCCTGGGGAAGAAGCTGTTCTTTAGCCTGTTTGTTTTGGTTTTAATGCACCTGTAGCGCTTCCCAGAGGGCAGCAGGTGGAACAGGTCAGAGCCAGGGTGGGTGCTGTCCTTGATGATGGCACTGGCTCTGTTGAGGCAGCGGGAGGTGTAGATGTCCGTCAGAGAGGGGAGAGGGCGGCCGATGATCTTCTGAGCCGTCTTGACCACTCTTTGCAGCCTCTCCCTGTCTGCTGCAGTGCAGCTGCCGTACCATACCGTAATACAGTAGGTCAGCAGGCTCTCGATGGACGAGCGGTAGAAGGTCAGCAGCAGGTCAGGCTTCAGGTTGTACTTCCCGAGGACTCTAAGGAAGTGTAGCCGCTGCTGAGCCTTCTTGATGATTGATGTGGTGTTGACTGTCCAGGAGAAGTCATTAGAGATGTGGACTCCAAGGTACCTGAAGGTGTGGACCCTCTCTACACGCTCGCCGTTGATGTAGAGGGGGGCAGGGTCGGTGCTGCTCCTCCTGAAGTCGACGATGATCTCTTTGGTCTTGCTGGTGTTGAGAGCGAGGTTGTTCTCCGAAGACCAGGCCGTCAGCTTCAGGACCTCCTCTCTGTAGGCAGCCTCGTCACCCCTGGAGATGAGCCCGACCACTGTGGTATCGTCGGCGAACTTGACGGTAAGGTTGTCACTGTGGGCCGGACTGCAGTCATGGGTGTAAAGGCAGTAGAGGAGGGGGCTCAGCACACAGCCCTGTGGGGAGCCGATGCTCAGCGTGCGGGAGGATGAGAGGTGCGGGCCAAGTCTCACATTCTGGGGTCGGTCCGTTAGGAAGTCCCTTATCCAGGCGTTTGTGAGAGGGGGGAGGCCAAGAGTGTCCAGTTTATTGCAGAGTCTGTCCGGGATTATTGTATTGAAGGCAGAGCTATAGTCCACAGAGAGCATCCGGACGTAGCTCTGCTGCTGCTCCAGGTGGTTCAGAGCAGAGTGGAGAGCAACAGCGATGGCGTCCTCTGTGGACCTGTTCGCCCGGTATGCGAACTGGTGGGGGTCGAAGTCTGGAGGGATATGGTCATGGATATGGTCGGAATACAATGATTTGCAAATCATTTTCAACCCATATTCAGTTGAATATGCTACAAAGACAACATATTTGATGTTCAAACTGATAAACATTTTTTTTTTTTTGCAAATAATCATTAACTTTAGAATTTGATGCCAGCAACACGTGACAAAGAAGTTGGGAAAGGTGGCAATAAATACTGATAAAGTTGAGAAACGCTCATCAAACACTTATTTGGAACATCCCACAGGTGAACAGGCAAATTGGGAACAGGTGGGTGCCATGATTGGGTATAAAAGTAGATTCCATGAAATGCTCAGTCATTCACAAACAAGGATGGGGCGAGGGTCACCACTTTGTCAACAAATGCGTGAGAAAATTGTCCAACAGTTTAAGAAAAACCTTTCTCAACCAGCTATTGCAAGGAATTTAGGGATTTCACCATCTACGCTCCGTAATATCATCAAAGAGTTCAGAGAATCTGGAGAAATCACTGCACGTAAGCAGCTAAGCCCGTGACCTTCGATCCCTCAGGCTGTACTGCATCAACAAGCGACATCAGTGTGTAAAGGATATCACCACATGGGCTCAGGAACACTTCAGAAACCCACTGTCAGTAACTACAGTTGGTCGCTACATCTGTAAGTGCAAGTTAAAACTCTCCTATGCAAGGCGAAAACCGTTTATCAACAACACCCAGAAACGCCGTCGGCTTCGCTGGGCCTGAGCTCATCTCAGATGGACTGATACAAAGTGGAAAAGTGTTCTGTGGTCTGACGAGTCCACATTTCAAATCGTTTTTGGAAACTGTGGATGTCGTGTCCTCCGGACCAAAGAGGAAAATAACCATCCGGATTGTTATAGGCGCAAAGTTGAAAAGCCAGCATCTTTGATGGTATGGGGGTGTATTAGTGCCCAAGACATGGGTAACTTACACATCTGTGAAGGCGCCATTAATGCTGAAAGGTACATACAGGTTTTGGAGCAACATATGTTGCCATCCAAGCAACATTACCATGGACGCCCCTGCTTATTTCAGCAAGACAATGCCAAGCCACGTGTTACATCAACGTGGCTTCATAGTAAAAGAGTGCGGGTACTAGACTGGCCTGCCCGTAGTCCAGACCTGTCTCCCATTGAAAATGTGTGGCGCTTTATGAATCCTAAAATAGCACAACGGAGACCCCCGGACTGTTGAACAACTTAAGCTGTACATCAAGCAAGAATGGGAAAGAATTCCACCTGAGAAGCTTCAAAAATGTGTCTCCTCAGTTCCCAAACGTTTACTGAGTGTTGTTAAAAGGAAAGGCCATGTAACACAGTGGTGAACATGTCCTTTCCCAACTACTTTGGCACGTGTTGCAGCCATGAAATTCTAAGTTAATTATTATTTGCAAAAGAAAAATAAAGTTTATGAGTTTGAACTTCAAATATCTTGTCTTTGTAGTGCTTTCAACTGAATATGGGTTGAAAAGGATTTGAAAATCATTGTATTCCGTTTATATTTACATCTAACACAATTTCCCAACTCATATGGAAACGGGGTTTGTAAAGGGTGACCACTAAAGCTATTAAATGAGTGATGTTGAAATTGCGAGCTATGGTATTTTGACAGCGTGGGGTCACCCAGATGACACGGTTGGACAAATGAGACGTGTCAGTAAATCTCTGGTCCTTATTGGACTTCCACTAACACCACATCACAGAGTGCGTACGGAGGCGGCGCCGCTATGGACCTTATTTGTGTTCTGCTTTGGCGGGTATATCCCATAAGCCCTGTAATATGATTGGTTCTGCCTTGCCGCTTATGTAACTATTTGTCTTTTCTAAGCCTACTTTTGTATGCATTTGGGATCGAAAGATGTTGAGTAACAAAAGCCTCCTTGGACTGAATCACGTCTTACTCTGCCTGTGGATCTCTTTTGTTGGAGTGTTTCAACGTCATCTTGTCAGTTGTCCAATCAAGTTATCGTGCCACTAAGCTTTGCAACATTCGGGTCATCAGGAAGTCACCCCGGAAGAGAATACACATCACCGCTCAGTAAATGACAATAACATCCAATAACAAAATTGTGTATCAATTAACCAATCAATCATAATTGTGAATGCTCCAAAGTTTTCTACACCAAAATTCATCTATTTTCTATTCAACTTATTATTATTCTTCTTCTCCAGATTTTGGCATGCTCTACCTTCCACGTTTTTCACCCGATTTAAACCGTTCCAACTTCAAACTGTTCAGCCTATTCGGGAATCGCAGGCTTTCCCTTGACAAATTCCCAAAACTCCCAGATGTCCCAGAATTCCAGGTTTTCCGGGAAATGTTTCCCATTCAAAATGAATTGGCCATTTTTCAAACTTCCACCATTTCCAACCAATTCAAACCATTCCACCTTCAACACATTCCACCTTCTAGAAAATTCAAGCTTCCCTTTTTCAAGTTCAAAAAAATTCCAGAACTTTCCAGAATTCCTGGTTTTCCAAAGTCCTATTTCCAAATTTTTTTCTGGCGACTACTCCTTCCGCATTTTTCAACCCATTTCAACCGTTCCACCGTCAAATAATTCCTTTTAATCAGGACAAAAAAATATGTTTTTTGAACTGGAATAATTCCCGGTTTTCCCGAAATTCCAGGAATTACGTAATACCATTTCTCAATTAAAAATGTTCCTACTTCAACATTTCTCGACCGATTTGAAAAAATTATTCACACAATTAAATTTTTTTAGCATTTTCAAAAAAATGCTTTTCCCGATATTCCCTGATACCATTTACTACTTTAACATTTCTTGCCCGATTTAAACAATTCCAACACCGACCAATGCAGCTCATGTAGGACATTCATGCTCATAATCATTTTCAAAAAATCTCACTTTTCCCAAAATTCCAGGAAGTCCCCATTGAAATGAATGGGACATTTTTCCAAGTTGCACAATTCCCAAATTTTTCAACCTATTCAAACCATTCCAACATTAACACATTCCTCTTATCCTGGGTATTTAAACGGACACTTTTCCAACCTATCCACCTGGGGATAGGTTGATTGGCAACACTAAATCATACTTGCCAACCCTCCCGAATTTTCCGGGAGACTCCCGAAATTCAGCGCCTCTCCCGAAAACCTCCCGGGACAAATATTCTCCCGAAAATCTCCCGATTTTCAGCCGGAGCTGGAAGCCACGCCCCCTCCAGCTCCATGCGGACCTGAGTGAGGACAGCCTTTTTTCATGACGGGAGGACAACAGGGTGACAAGAACTAAATCATCCAGACTAGAGATAAATTGTGTTATTATGTTTATCTTACCTAAAAATAAATATATTTATTAATTAAAAAAAATAAAAAATAAATTTTTACTATATTTTGCTAAAAACATCAAAATTAATTGTATTTTTCTTTGTATTTTTTCCTGACTTCTTATTACATCCAGCCATAGAATTATACATTAAAATAAACATATTTGAAATAATTGATTTTAAATTACCATAATAATTACTTTAATATGACCATATTTAATTATTAAAATAATTGCTTGTTTATCAACAACTTTAGCATTTTATTCATTACATTTTGGAGCTCTCAGAAGCCAAGTTATGTAATATTCCTTAAGATTTATTTATGCAAGTTTGAAGTATCAATTATCTAAACACAGTTTTGTTTGCATAATTTCAGGATGTAGATATATATATATATATATGTATGAAATACTTGACTTGGTGAATTCTAGCTGTCAATATACTCCTCCCCTCTTAACCGCGCCCCCACCCCCCCCCCACCTCTCGAAATCGGAGGTCTCAAGGTTGGCAAGTATGCACTAAATGGTCCCTAGTGTGTGAATGTGAGTGTGAATGTTGCCTGTCTATCTGTGTTGGCCCTGTGATGAGGTGGCGAATTGTCCAGGGTGTACCCCGCCTTCCGCCCGAGTGCAGCTGAGATAGGCTCCAGCACCCCCCGCGACCCCGAACGGGACAAGTGGTAGAAAATGGATGGATGGACTTTTCCATGTTCAAAACCAAATTCCCGTTTTCCTGGAAATTCTAACTCTTCAGCATTCAAACCATTCCAACATTCAAACCATTTCAGCGTTTAAACGATTTCAACATTTAAACCATTTCTACATTCATCCTACATTCCATTAGCATTTCAGTTCAGCGTCAGCTTTTCAACATTCAAACCATTCCAACATTCAAACTATTGTTACATTCATACTATATTCTGTCAGCATTTCACTTCAACTTCAGCATTGAAGCATTGACACGCAATTCCTTTGGGATATTGCCTCTTCTAGTTTATTCATGTAGCCCTTCCTCACAAGCACCTCAAAGGGCTTCACAAACCACAACAACATCCACTGATCTAAAGAAAAACTCCAAAAGCCCAAGCTGGGTGTAGAGGCGGCACTAGGGTTGTGCGATATAGACAATATCAATTATATCAATTTGACCGACAATATAGCTTTTAGTACTAACATTATATCGTGATAGTGCATGTTGGTGAGACATTCTAGCTGGGGCCGCAAATTTCACAGCGACAAACGCGTTCTCAAAGCGACATAGCGTCCTCACTGGTCGCTAATGTTCCTCCACGGTGCAAAGCCACTTCTGACCCCAGATTTCCACTGAATCGGAAATGGTCACGGACCGGTTGTACCGCGGTAGAGCGCTACCCTTTGTCGTCTGGCAATTCCCACCCCAGTTCTGTTGCAGCTGCGTGGTGCAGGGAAATAGCAAGATCTCGCAAATCCGCGCATAATCACGGGATAATGGAAGTAGTAATAAAGCGAAGCACAAAAGGTTTATTTTGTCCTTCCAGATAAGCAGAAGCAAATAAACTCGGTCCTGTTTATAAACCACTTTACTCTTTGCAGCAAGCAACAATACAACAGTTGCATCATCCCTGCGAGCGTGTCACACAACCAATCCTCTGCTTTCCCGGTCTTCATATCAGCTGATATTTGACACAAGCCTTATCCCCATTTAGCTCCCTGGATATCCCTGTGCATTATTCTATCATTTTAGACCATCCATTTGTGTCAACAAGATGAAATTAAGTCTGAAAACCCTTTGACATGTTTACTTCATGTTGGTCCCCGCTCATTAGGACCTTTCAAAGTGTAAAATATGATCCGCCTTGAAGAAAGAGTATTTTACTTTGAAAGTAAACCAGATACTTTTTGTTTTTCTGCATAACTTCCTGTCCAACACTAGCCTATTTTAGCTCAATTGAATGGCTTTGTTGCGCTGCCCAGCAAAAATTAGAAGCTCTGCGTACATTTTGCGCTAGAATGCTGAACAGCATGTCGGCTACAGTGGAAACTGACGACACATTGACGGAAAGAGTCCGCCGGCGCGCATGTGTCACTGGAAATTCGGGATGAGCCAGTAAACCTCGCCTCAATGGCAGCAAATAAACTATGTTTCTTACATTTATCATCCCAGGAGGACAAGGACTAGCTAAACAGGCTACATTACACACCGTAGAAAGGTATGCTAACTAAATGTTGACTTTGATTGCACAAAATCCTTGAAATTGCTACAAATGCGCCAGGTCTGAGATCTACTAGAATTGGAGCCATGTGTACTTCCGTAGACACTGATGTCATTCATGTCTGCCTGCGGGTCAGTTTGCATTCACATTAGATATCAATTTTTTTTTAGGGATGTTAAAGGAGCCATATGTAATAATTTCATGTCAAGTCATCATGGCAGCGGCATGGCGTAATGGGTAGAGCAACCGTGCCAGAAACCTGAGGGTTTCAGGTTCGCTCCCCACCTCTTACCATCCAAAAATCACTGCCGTTGTGTCCTTGGGCGGAACACTTCACCCTTTGCCACTCACATCGGTGAATTGAATGATGAATGATAGGTGGTGGTCGGAGGGGCCGTTGGCGCAAATTCCGTCAGTCTACCCCAGGGCAGCTGTGGCTATGAAAGTAGCTTACCACCACCAGGTGTGAATGAATGATAGGTTCTACATGTAAAGCAACTTTGGGTACTTAGAAAAGCGCTATATAATTCCATCCATCCATCCATCCATCCATCTTCTTCCGCTTATCCGAGGTCGGGTCGCGGGGGCAGCAGCCTAAGCAGGGAAGCCCAGACTTCCCTCTCCCCAGCCACTTCGTCCAGCTCCTCCCGGTGGATCCCGAGGCGTTCCCAGGCCAGCCGGGAGACATAGTCTTCCCAACGTGTCCTGGGTCTTCCCCGTGGCCTCCTACCGGTCGGACGTGCCCGAAACACCTCCCGAGGGAGGCGTTCGGGTGGCATCCTGACCAGATGCCCGAACCACCTCATCTGGCTCCTCTCGATATGGAGGAGCAGCGGCTTTACTTTGAGCTCCCCCCGGATGGCAGAGCTTCTCACCCTATCTCTAAGGGAGAGCCCCGCCACCCGGCGGAGGAAACTCATTTCGGCCGCTTGTACCCGTGATCTTGTCCTTTCGGTCATGACCCAAAGCTCATGACCATAGGTGAGGATGGGAACGTAGATCGACCGGTAAATCGAGAGCTTTGCCTTCTGGCTCAGCTCCTTCTTCACCACAACGGATCGATACAGCGTCCGCATTACTGAAGATGCCGCACCGATCCGCCTGTCGATCTCACGATCCACTCTTCCCTCACTCGTGAACAAGACTCCGAGGTACTTGAACTCCTCCACTTGGGGCAAGATCTCCTCCCCAACCCGGAGATGGCACTCCACCCTTTTCCGGGCGAGAACCATGGACTCGGATTTGGAGGTGCTGATTCTCATCCCAGTCGCTTCACACTCGGCTGCGAACCGATCCAGTGAGAGCTGAAGATCTTGGCCAGATGAAGCCATCAGGACCACATCATCTGCAAAAAGCAGAGACCTAATCCTGCAGCCACCAAACCAGATACCCTCAACGCCCTGACTGCGCCTAGAAATTCTGTCCATAAAGGTTATGAACAGAATCGGTGACAAAGGGCAGCCCTGGCGGAGTCCAACCCTCACTGGAAACGTGTCCGACTTACTGCCGGCAATGCGGACCAAGCTCTGACACCGATTATACAGGGAGCGAACCGCCACAATAAGACAGTCCGTTACCCCATACTCTCTGAGCACTCCCCACAGGACTTCCCGGGGTACACGGTCGAATGCCTTCTCCAAGTCCACAAAGCACATGTAGACTGGTTGGGCAAACTCCCATGCACCCTCAAGGACCCTGCCGAGAGTATAGAGCTGGTCCACAGTTCCACGACCAGGACGAAAACCACACTGTTCCTCCTGAATCCGAGGTTCGACTATCCGGCGTAGCCTCCTCTCCAGTACACCTGAATAGACCTTACCGGGAAGGCTGAGGAGTGTGATCCCACGATAGTTGGAACACACCCTCCGGTTCCCCTTCTTAAAGAGAGGAACCACCACCCCGGTCTGCCAATCCAGAGGTACCGCCCCCGATGTCCACGCGATGTTGCAGAGTCTTGTCAACCAAGACAGCCCCACAACATCCAGAGCCTTAAGGAACTCCGGGCGGATCTCATCCACCCCCGGGGCCTTGCCACCGAGGAGCTTTTTAACTACCTCGGCAACCTCAGCCCCAGAAATAGGAGAGCCCACCACAGATTACCCAGGCCCTGCTTCCTCATAGGAAGACGTGCTGGTAGGATTGAGGAGGTCTTCGAAGTATTCTCTCCACCGATCCACAACATCCGCAGTCGAGGTCAACAGAGCACCATCCCCACCATACACGGTGTTGACACTGCACTGCTTCCCCTTCCTGAGGCGGCGGATGGTGGTCCAGAATTGCTTCGAAGCCGTCCGGAAGTCTTTTTCCATGGCCTCACCGAACTCCTCCCATGTCCGAGTTTTTGCCTCCGCGACCGCTGAAGCCGCACACCGCTTGGCCTGTCGGTACCTGTCTGCTGCGTCAGGAGTCCCATGAGCCAAAAGAACCCGATAGGACTCCTTCTTCAGCTTGACGGCATCCCTCACCGCCGGTGTCCACCAACGGGTTCTAGGATTACCGCCACGACAGGCACCAACTACCCTGCGGCCACAGCTCCAATCGGCCGCCCCGACAACAGAGGTACGGAACATCGTCCACTCGGACTCAATGTCCAGCGCCTCCCTCGTGACATGTTCAAAGTTCTTCCGGAGGTGGGAATTGAAACTCTCTCTGACAGGAGACTCTGCTAGACGTTCCCAGCAAACCCTCACAATGCGTTTGGGCCTGCCAGGTCTGTCCGGCATACTCCCCCACCATCGCAGCCAACTCACCACCAGGTGGTGATCGGTAGAAAGCTCCGCCCCTCTCTTCACCCGAGTGTCCAAAACATGAGGCCGCAAATCCGATGACACAACTACAAAGTCGATCATGGAACTGCGGCCTAGGGTGTCCTGGTGCCAAGTGCACATATGGACACCCTTATGTTTGAACATGGTGTTTGTTATTGACAATCCGTGACGAGCACAAAAGTCCAATAACAAAACACCACTCGGGTTCAGATCCGGGCGGCCATTCTTCCCAATCACGCCTCTCCAGGTTTCACTGTCGTTGCCAACATGAGCGTTGAAGTCCCCCAGTAGAACGAGGGAATCACCCGGGGGAGCACTCTCCAGTACTCCCTCGAGTGAATCCAAAAAGGGTGGGTAATCTGAACTGCCGTTGGGCGCGTAAGCGCAAACAACAGTCAGGACCCGTCCCCCCACCCGAAGGCGGAGGGAGGCTACCCTCTCGTCCACCGGGTTGAACTCCAACGTGCAGGCTTTGAGCCGAGGGGAAACAAGAATTGCCACCCCAGCCCGTCGCCTCTCATTGCTGGCAACGCCAGAGTGGAAGAGAGTCCAGCCCCTGTCAAGAGAACTGGTTCCAGAGCCCTTGCTGTGCGTCGAAGTGAGTCCGACTATATCTAGCCGGAACTTCTCCACCTCACGCACTAGCTCAGGCTCCTTCCCCCCCAGCGAGGTGACGTTCCACGTCCCAAGAGCTAGCTTCTGTAGCCGAGGATCGGACCGCCAAGTGCCCTGCCTTCGGCTTCCGCCCAGCTCACATCGCACCCGACCTCTATGACCCCTGCTATGGGTGGTGAGCCCATTGGAGGGGGGACCCACGTTGCCTCTTCGGGCTGTGCCCGGCCGGGCCCCATGGGGACAGGCCCGGCCACCAGGCGCTCGCCATCGTGCCACACCTCCGGGCCTGGCTCCAGAGGAGGGCCCCGGTGACCCGCGTCCGGGCGAGGGAAATCTGGGTTCCTTGTTCGTGTTCTTCATAGAGGTCTTCGAGCTGCTCTTTGTCTGATCCCTCACCTAGGACCAGTTTGCCTTGGGAGACCCTACCAGGGGGCATAGAAGCCCCCGGACAACATAGCTCCTAGGATCATTGGGACACGCAAACTCCTCTACCACGTTAAGGTGGCAGCTCAGAGAGGAGAGCGCTATATAAATCCCAGTTATTATTAAATGGCTCTGATATGTCAAAAGGCATTATCAATCAATCAATCAATCAATGTTTACTTATATACCCCTAAATCACGAGTGTCTCAAAGGGCTGCACAAGCCACAACAACATTAATAAATCATGTTCTTTTCTAATAGCTCTATAACTTATATTGGTAGTTCAGTCGGGATATGCTCATTTCAAAATTAGATTTACAGCCCCAAAATCTTGTGATTTCATTTGTATGTCCTGCCCTCCACCGTTTGACCAATTAGAAAGTTGCCAGTTACGCACCGCCATCTTCATCTGGCTACTGACACTGGTAAAGTTACTAAACATGTCAGACCTTAGTAAATCTAAAAAGCTTTGTTACGATTCTTAACTTACTCATGAAAAAGCGAGGAACAAAACAGGGATTTGTACCGGGGATGCCTTTGAAAGATGGAGACGATTGAAGACGGAGAAGATTTTTTTCATCTGATGCCAAACTTGTTAATTTCCTCCTTGATAGGTAAGTCAGGCATTTACGTTTTCTTATTACTTGTAATAAATGGAAATGGACATTGTGTATGTAAACAATATTGTCCAACACAGTATATGATCTTGTCTAACAACGCTAGTATGTTCGTGCAACCAATGCTTTGATGGTGCTTAGCTCTAAGCAGAGGTGGGTAGTAACGCGCTACATTTACTCCGTTACATCTACTTGAGTAACTTTTGGGATAAATTGTACTTCTAAGAGTAGTTTTATTGCAACATACTTTTACTTTTACTTGAGTATATTTATAGAGAAGAAACGCTACTTTTACTCCGCTACTTTTATCTACATTCAGCTCGCTACTCGCTACTATTTTTTATCGATCTGTTAATGCACGCTTTGTTTGTTTTGGTCTGTCAGACAGACCTTCATAGTGCCTGCGTTTCAACAAATACAGTCACTGGTGACGTTCACTCCGTTCCACCAATCAGATGCAGTCACTGGTGACGTTGGACCAATCAAACAGAGCCAGGCGGTCACATGACCTGACTTAAACAAGTTGAAAAACTTATTGGGGTGTTACCATTTAGTGGTCAATTGTACGGAATATATACTGTACTGTGCAATCTACTAATAAAAGTTTCAATCAATCAATCAAAAGTGTGAAGGAAAAAAGACCCTTTTATTTCAACCGTACATCCCGTCAAAAGCCTAAAGACTGACTGCACAGTTCCTGTCTTCACAATAAAAGTGCCGCTCCATCGCGCCTGCGCTTTCAAAACAAGAGTCTCCGAAAGCCAGCGCAAACAAGCTAGCAAGCTACGGAGTTTGCCGCCAATGTATTTCTTGTAAAGTGTATAAAAACGAATATGGAAGCTGGACAAATAAGATGCCAAAAATCAACCACTTTCATGTGGTATTAGACAGAAAGGAGGAACTTTTTTCTCCTCCATTTGAAAACGTGGACGCTATCATCACTACTGTCTGATTACAATCAATGCAAGTCATCAGAATCAGGTAATACACCAACTTATATTCTTGTCTTCATGAAAGAAAGGAATCTATATGTGTTAAACATGCATGTATATTCATTAAAACACCTTTAACATGTAAACAAAAATGGCAAAATAAATAAATATAAATTATATACTGTATATATATATATATATATATATATATATATATATATATATATATATATATATATATATATATATATATATAAATGTGTGTGTATATATATATATATATATATATATATATATATATATATATATATATATATATATATATATGATATGTGTGTGTATGTTACTCATCAGTTACTCAGTACTTGAGTAGTTTTTTCACAACATACTTTTTACTTTTACTCAAGTAAATATTTGGGTGACTACTCCTTACTTTTACTTGAGTAATAAATCTCTAAAGTAACAGTACTCTTACTTGAGTACAATTTCTGGCTACTCTACCCACCTCTGGCTCTAAGTGTAATGCTTATGTAGTATGACACATCGACATTCAGGCTAACGGAGGAAATATATGCCTGTTAGCCTGTATGTCGATGTGTCATCCAACTGACAGGGCAAAATATATTTTTGACAAATAAAACTGTGGAGGGGGGCGTGGCCTGCGGGCCTGCCGCGGAGCGGGGTGTGCAAGGACCGGCCTCGAAGACAGCGGCAGGTGAGTTGATTGCCCGACTGGGCCTTGTTATCTAATCACCTGTCGCCTTTATTAGCAGCAGCCGGAACGAGACAAATTGTTGGGTGTTGGAGTTGGAGATAGAGAGAGAGAGAGAGCACGCATTGAGACAGACGGGACTGAAAAGTCGTAAATATATTGCTGGAAAGCACGTCATACTTGTGTATGAAAAATAAACAGACTTGCTCCAACCTGTCTACCGGGCTCACGAGAGATCTGTCGGCACCAGGAGAACTCTCCCCCACTCAGAGACGTTCACAAAAACCTATGTGGATATGGGTAGTGTCAGTACCTATTTCGTTCTCAATATGCTGATATGCTGAGGAAATGAGTTCCCACATTAGCACGGCTGTCATCATGGCAATGTGAAATGTATTGTCATGACTTGGTCCTTGGGACGGGAATGTGAGTACATATTTTATTTTTACTATAACAAAAAGAACAAACTAAAGGCGCGCACAATGGCGGAGAACAAACTATGAAACCAAAAAGACTATAGCACAAAGGCAGTTAACTAAGAACATGGAACAAAACACTTACTGTGGCATGGGACTGTGAACATGGCTTGAGAGGATAAAGAGTGTGCAGAGCATAAATGCGATGTCGCCAGGCTGACCAACAGAAAAAGAAAAGCTTAAATAACACAGACATGTTTAACGAAAACAGGTGCGTGACTCAAAACGTGAAACAGGTGCGTGGCGTGACAGGTGAAAACTAATGGGTTGCTATGGAAACAAAACAAGGGAGTGAACAACCACAAACTAAAGAGTCCAATAACTAAACTAAACAAAACATGACTAAAACAAAACATGATTACACAGACATGACATGTATGGAGACAGCCAAATCACATGATAAAATAATTCCTCATTCGTGTAGCCTATAGGCATACCTTGCTAAAATGTCTCCACTATAGTTTTGGGCGTACATTAGGCTGCTAAGGATGCTGTACTTATTTTCACCAGTATAACCATTGCTAGAGTTGGTTGTAGTTCGTTTTAGTCTTTGTTTTCTGATAGTACTGACAATAACCATATGATTGCCATTTGTTGTGATATTGTACGCAGACATGATGTACTTCTTCCTGAAAATAGCCACATTTCTGGGTAAAATGTGTTGGTTAGAGATTTGTTATTGACAAAACGCTTGTCTAGTCAGCTATTATGTTAACCCCTAGTAAGAGGCAGTGGAAGTTTGACGTTCCTTGGAGTAGCCCAGTCGATCGAGTTGGATTCGGCTGCGTATCTGGCAACCTCAGTCAGGGAGGAAGAGAGGGGACTACGGAATATTGACCATGATGGCAGTACCATTTCTGGCCACAATATTACATATGGAACCTTTAACTCTTGTGGATGTACTACCAGTCTGTGGTTGCCAGTGTTCTGTACTACATCGTAGTGTGCTGGGGGGCGGGGGGGGGCAGTACATCTAAGAAGGACAGCTCCAGACTGGAGAAACTGATCAGGCGGGCCGATTCTAGGATCGGAATAAAACTGGACTCACTGGTGACGGTGGCAGAGAAGAGGACTGTGGAAAAAACGGTGAGCATCCTGGATGATGCCAGTCACCCTCTAAATACCGTTATCAGTAGCCAGAGGAGCCTGTTCAGTGCTAGACTGCTTCATCCCAAGTACAGAACTAATAGACTAAAAACTCCTTTGTTCCACACGCCATTAGACTGTAAAACTCCTCTCTGGGGGGGAGGGTGGGTACTCGGATGACAGGGGATGCAAAATAATAACAGTGCAATGCTTTTTCATAACATGGTCACTACTGCCTAGTTTATCTTGTTATACTCTTATTTTACTGTTATATTTTTATTCTCATTGTTGCTTTTTATTTTTAATTCTTATTCCATTTATACCCCCATTATTTACTTTTTAAATTCGATGTCAATTCTGTACACTGCTGCTGGAATTTTAATTTTCCTGAGGGAACTCTCCTGTAGGAATCAATAAAGTACTATCTATCTATCCAAAAAAATATCCGAAATGTACGTCCTACCCTGCCGTGTGAACATAGCCAAAATGTCACAACGCCTTGACGACATGAGAGGGAAAAGATCAGAAACAGCCTGCTTCACGGAGAACATTCTTTTTGCCAACATTCTCATGTTCAGCCAGACTCCACTTAACACTACATCAGTGACAGTTTTCAGGACACTGAAAAAATGAAAGCAAACTTTGAGGACAGCTTCCTGCGACCAGAAAACATTAGAAATGAAGTAAAGTGAATTTATATTTATATAGCGCTTTTCTCTAGTGACTCAAAGCGCTTTACATAGTGAAACCCAATATCTAAGTTACTTTTAAAGGGGAACATTATCACCAGACCCATGTAAGCATCAATATATACCTTGATGTTGCAGAAAAAAGACCATATATTTTTTTAACCGATTTCCGAACTCTAAATGAGTGAATTTTGGCGAATTAAACACCTTTCTAATATATTTATAAAGTAAGACACATGCTGAATAAGAAATGTCTGCATATGTTATATTATTCTTTTATTTTTCCAGATCTAACATATTGTGTTGAAGTTTGAGGAAATGTTTATAAAACAAACATAGACCCAATAATTAAACTTCAAAAAAGGGTCTTTAGAATAATACACAAAGCATGCTACTATGAACCTACCAATCCATTATTCATAAGTTCTAATGTGTTAACATTTTTAGATATTGTGTTTTCAAAAACAATGGACATTGTGTTTCGAGTAAAGAATAACAGCCTTCCAGCTTGAATTCTTAGGTTATTTCAGTTAAGAGGAGAAAACTATAATTTAAGGGGGATATTGATTTTTGAAATATGTAAAGTAAGAATGAATATAAAATACAAATATATTTCAGTTTTAGGAGTTAAAGACATGTAGTTCTTTGTTAAAAGGGGAACATTATCACCAGACCTATGTAAGCGTCAATATATACCTTGATATTGCAGAAAAAAGACCATATATTTTTTTAACCGATTTCTGAACTCTAAATGGGTGAATTTTGGCGAATTAAACGCCTTTCTAATATTCGCTCACATGACATCACATCGGGAAGCAATCCGCCATTTTCTCAAACACCGAGTCGAATCAGCTCTGTTATTTTCCGTTTTTTCGACTGTTTTCCGTACCTTGGAGACATCATGCCTCGTGGGTGTGTTGTCGGAGGGTGTAACAACACCAACAGGGACGGATTCAAGTTGCACCAGTGGCCCAAAGATGCCAAAGTGGCAAGAAATTGGACGTTTGTTCCGCACACTTTACCGACGAAAGCTATGCTACGACAGAGATGGCAAGAATGTGTGGATATCCTGCGACACTCAAAGCAGATGCATTTCCAACGATAAAGTCAAAGAAATCTGCCGCCAGACCCCCATTGAATCTGCCGGAGTGTGTGAGCAATTCAGGGACAAAGGACCTCGGTAGCACGGCAAGCAATGGCGGCAGTTTGTTCCCGCAGACGAGCGAGCTAAACCCCCTGGATGTCTTGGCTCACACCGTCAAGAGAAGAATATCGACCCTAGCTTCCCTGGCCTGCTGACATGAGGGTATGTCTACAGAATTTATTAATTGATGAAAATTGGGCTGTCTGCACTCTCAAAGTGCATGTTGTTGCCAAATGTATTTCATATGCTGTAAACCTAGTTCATAGTTGTTAGTTTCCTTTAATGCCAAACAAACACATACCAATCGTTGGTTAGAAGGCGATCGCCGAATTCGTCCTCGCTTTCTCCCGTGTCGCTGGCTGTCGTGTCGTTTTCGTCGGTTTCGCTTGCATACGGTTCAAACCGATATGGCTCAATAGCTTCAGTTTCTTCTTCAATTTCGTTTTCGCTACCTGCCTCCACACCACAACCATCCGTTTCAATACATGCGTAATCTGTTGAATCGCTTTAGCCGCTGAAATCCGAGTCTGAATCCGAGCTAATGTCGCTATAGTTTGCTGTTCTTTCCGCCATGTTTGTTTGTGTTGGCTTCACTATGTGACGTCACAGGAAAATGGACGGGTGGTTAAAATCAGGCACTTTGAAGCTTTTTTTAGGGATATTGCGTGATGGGTAAAATGTTGAAAAAAACTTCGAAAAATATAATAAGCCACTGGGAACTGATTTTTAATGGTTTTAACCATTCTGAAATTGTGATAATGTTCCCCTTTATACCAGTGTGGGTGGCACTGGGAGCAGGTGGGTAAAGTGTCTTGCCCAAGGACACAACGGCAGTGACTAGGATGGCGTAAGCAGGAATCGAACCAGGAACCCTGAAGTTGCTGGCACGATCTCTCTACCAACCGAGCCATGCCGCCCCATCAATCTTTCCTTCAGGCACAACGGGTTCTAAAGATACAAACGGCGCCTGGCAGAGTGCTGCTAGCTGTGAACTTTTGCCTCAAGCAACTCCACTTGGATTAATATTTCAGATGATTTGGATACTTCGTCTGACAAAAGTCACTCAAAAGTTGGAAACGATGGCTCCAGCTGTCAGGAAACCTTGACAAGCCATGCAGATAGAGGCCTACATATGACAGTAGCTTTTGGTGCTCGTTGTCACAGGATGATACCAACGCGTCCTGCAGGCATACACTTGTCCCTGTGCTGCGTCTTGCAGCTGCTGGCGACCCTCCTGTGAACCCCACATGTACGCAAGGCTGCCACCGTAAACACTGCAGGCTCTAATTTGCACAGCTGAATCCTATGACTCGCCAGTGAAAAAACAAGAGGCAAACTGCAAAGTCCCTGCCATGAAAAAGGTGAGATTTGTGCAGTGGGCACGGTACGACTGACCTGACTGAGTACACAGGAAAATAAAATGATATAAAAGACCAAAAGTGACAAAAGAGGCCAATTCCCTGAGCATATGGCCATCACTCAGGGTTCAAATATGCTGGATGGAATCTGTGCCGTTTGTGTGTTTGTAGGAGGTGGGAAAGATCCACTGCAGCTGCCAAATGATTAAGATGTTTAATTATATTAGTTTTCAAATTGATGACTAATCACCATTTGCAACAACTATATGTCAATCTTCACTGTACAGTATCATAACATATGTCACATAACATGATATATGATATGCCGTATGGCAGTGGTTCTCAAATGGGGGTACTTGAAGGTATGCCAAGGGGTACGTGAGATTTTTTTTAAATATTCTAAAAATAGCAACAATCCTTTATAAATATATTTATTGAATAATACTTCAACAAAATATGAATGTAAGTTCATAAACTGAACATCAAATCAAGTAGGCTATTCCATTCATTACCATAAAGCCAGAGTTTCCCCCATGCCATGATGGTTTGACCCTCACTAAAATGTCTGTCCAAAAGAACTGAAAAGAAATGCAACAATGCAATATTCAGTGTTGACAGCTAGATTTTTTTGTGGACATGTTCCATAAATATTAATGTTAAAGATTAATTTTTTTGTGAAGAAATGTTTAGAATTAAGTTCATCAATCCAGATGGATCTCTATTACAATCCCCAAAGAGGGCACTTTAAGTTGATGATTACTTCTATGTGTAGAAATCTTTATTTATAATTGAATCACTTGTTTATTTTTCAACAAGTTTTTAGTTATTTTTATATATATTTTTTTCCAAATAGTTCAAGAAAGATGAGCAATATTTTGCACTTGTATACAATTTAATAAATCAGAAACTGATGACATAGTGCTGCATTTTACTTCTTTATCTCTTTTTTTCAACCAAAAATGCTTTGCTCTGATTAGGGGGTACTTGAATTAAAAAAATGTTCACAGGGGGTACATCACTGAAAAAAGGTTGAGAACCACTGCCGTATGGTATAATAGTCTATATGTCATGTATGATACATGAGACAATTTCATACAACGTGATGTATGATATATTGACATAACATGATATATTATATGCCGTATGGTAGGGGTGTAACGGTACGTGTATTTGTATTGAACCGTTTCGGTACGGGGGTTTCGGTTCGGTTGTGTACCGAACGAGTTTCCACACGAACATATTAAGTAGCCGCCTCCGCTTCCTTCTGCCTCTGTCAGTACTCTACACAGCACCCAGCATTGTCTCACCCACACAACCATCTGATTGGTTGCAAACAGAGCGGTAACAGTCAATCAGCAGTGCGTATTGAGAGCGGTAACAGCCAATCAGCAGTGCGTATTCAGAGCGCATGTAGACAGTGCTTAGCGTTTAGCAGGTAAGCATCAGGCAGCGGACTCTCCCCAAATTATAATAAACACCTCCCAGTCAACTACTAGTAACATCACTATGAGCCCGTCGACATTCTAGAAACCTAAACGGCAGCTCAGCTCGCTCGCAGTCCTGGCTTGAGGTGAAGGCTAATTTGCTTTTAGCGTAACGTTAGCTCATTTTGCGGTGTGTGTTACGGACAGCAAAGCCCTGTCTGTCTGTTATTTCACTTTACCTTTTTCTGTGTTGATTGAGCTGTGTTGAAGCAGGACATTATATTAAATGACGAGTTTCTGTCTCTGATAGTTCTTATAATAATGTAACTGCATCATTAAGCCTACATGAACTCCATGGTGTTCAGGGATGAATAGTCTCTCCTATTGCTATTGTCCAATTTTTTCAGCTATAGTTACATTCATCATTAGTAATGCAGCAGCCTAGTTTTGAATGGCAGGGTCCCTGCTATCACATGTTGATAAAAATATAAAATTTACATAATAAATAACTACACGCTTCCCAAATGCTGTAATAAATTAAGCATGATGAATTGAACATATGTCAGCATGTGGCATAATAACGACATACTTAGTATCTCAGGTAACTAGGACTGTTTTGTTTTTACTTTACGGAAAAAATATCGAGATATATATCGTATATCGCCATTCAGCAAATGGAGCGGAAAACACAACCAAAAAATTGTAGGCTTCTTTACGCGACGAAGCCGGCCGACTTCACCGTAGTCTGTAGTCTATTGCCCCCCAGGCTGTGGTGGCAGCGACGAGGTGGAGACGTGGTGGTGACAGGCTGAGTTACACTGATCCTTCCACCCACCCAACCCCTTCCCCAGTCTGTCCGGCGGAGAGACACCACCTTAACCTTTTTTTGCATTATTATTATTTTTTAAATTTGTCCTAATAGTCCATTTTCTACCGTCTCCTAGCCAATCAGGCAAATCAAATTGTCTAAAAATGCATTTTACCATCGATAACGTGACATGCATCAAGGGCGCTCTTTAAGTCAATTAGTGCGCGAGGAATATATATGTATGAATACATATATATATATATATATATATATATATATATATATATATATATATATATGTATGTATTCATACATATACATATATATATATATATATATATATATATATATATATACATATAGACACATATATACACATATACATATATATATATATATATATATATATATATATATATGCAAGTGCGCTCTTTAAGTCAATTAGTGCGCGAGGAATATATATGTATGAATACATATATTTATATATATATACTGTATATATATATATATATATATATATATATATATATGTATGAATACATACATATATATACATAGACACATACATACACATATACATACATATATACACACACACACACACACACATTTACATATAATATACACACATACACACACACACATATATATATACATATATATATATATATATATATATATATATACATACATATATATATATACATATATATATATATGTACATACATATACATTATATATATACATACATATATACATATATATATGTACATACATATACATTATATATATATACATATATATATATATACATATATACATATATATATATGTACATATATATATATATATATACTTATATATATATACATATATATATATATATACATATATATATATATATATACATATATATATATATACATATATATATATATACATATATACATATATATGTACATATATATATATATATATACATATATATGTACATATATATATATATATATATACATATATATGTACATATATATATATATATACATATATATGTACATATATATATATATATATATATATATATATATATATATATATACATATATACATATATATGTACATATATATATATATATATACATATATACATATATATGTACATACATATATATATATATATATATATATATATATATATATATATATATATACATACATATATATATATACACATACATATATATACATATACATATATATATATATATATATATATATATATATATATATATATATATATATATATATAGCGCGGCCCCCAGCCAAATTGTTTTACCCCAATGCGGCCCCAGAGTCAAAAAGTTTGGGGACCCCTGGTTTACACAGCCACCTTTAGGGGACCTCTGACGGTATGGGGACAAAAAAACAGGTCCCCTAAAGGGAAACCTTTATAAATGATAGTCAGATCCATTCTGAAGATGCCTAACTGATTTTTAAGCTTTGGCCCATAAAACATGTTTACTGGTTAGTTTGAGTGTGAAACATTTGCACAGCAGCCCCCTCATCGGGCTGTAGCTGGTACATTTGAGTGGGGGAACTTCCTATAAGAGGACAGCTGTAGTGCTGTATTCTGAGGATCATGTCATATTTCATTTGCTATTTTTTATAATGGTCCTCAGTAGTTACGTACAAATTTGTGTGAATTATGCAAAATTATTCCAATTTGGTCCCCATGAACCATATTAACTCTTTTTCCCCAGGGTCCCCAGTAAGAATGATCAGCACATTACTTCATCAATCCAGAGATTTAAAAACATGTATGAGCTAACTGGGCAGTGGCCATTTTACCTCATTTGTTTTCTGCCTCCACAACCTGTAGAAAGGGTGGTCCCCACAAGTGATGAACAAAAACTTGGTCCTCATTCCAAATGATAACCAGTGTGTTTGTGTGTGTGACAAAAGTTGAATATCTCGCTCGCTCGCTCATCATGTCGGTGCAGAGGAGATCCACACGTCTCAAAGCTGCCACTGTCTACGCCTCGTTTTAAAGAGAGATGTAAATGTTTCTTCACTGGCATGTCAAGCTAATATAAATCACTGCAACGTCCTAATTCCATCCTTCATGTGAAAGAGCCAGTCATTAGATTTGGTTCATTAGTGAATATCACAACCCTCCATCCTTTTGAGCAAATTGTTACTCATTACAATGCAGAACAACATTGATTAAAAAACCAACAAAAAATCAAAAGATCATTATTTTTTAACTCACTTTTGTATCTCTCGTACTGCGTTCATTGCCATAAATTGCGCAAAGGAGGCAATGACGTCATCTAGTGACTTCTAGCGACTTTCAGGACAGCCAATAGCTACTTTCCTGGCTGAGGAGAGCGTATGGAAGTAGAATTGTTTCACATCAACCTATATATATCAATATGATATTAATACATATGCATAAAGTAATAAATATACAAATACAAATGTGATATACAAATAAATAATTTGTAAAAATAAACACATATTTGTAAATATATTTTTGAGATTTGAAAATATAGACAAATAACATTTATAAATATAAAAATGTGACATACAAATAAATAAAAAATGTGTATAAATTAACGTGTATTTGTAAATATATTTTTGAGATTTGAATATAAATATGCTTGATTTTGTATTGAGTTTGCATATGTGGATCACTTTTTTGCTTTTGTGTCAATGAAAAATGTCTACCACAAACCAGATGCACAAATAAATGTGACCTACACACTCCCTTGAACAACAAGCAGAGGGCACTGCAGCCAGAGCGGTCTGGGTCACAAAGCATTATATGCAAAATGTCCAGAGTTCTCTGTACAAAAACAATCCACGTCTTTACAGAGAGAACGCACAACGGGCCTGAGCTAGATAATGTTAGCGTTGTATTAGCTAATGCTAATTTATCCAGTTAATCTGAAAGTCCGTGCTAGCTGCTTATTTTAGTGTATCAATGCCGTTTAATGACCTTGTCCCGATGTAGATACTGATCTCTTATCAGTGCAATGTGTGGCTCTGGCTGCAGTGCCTTCTGCTGGTTGTTCAGGGGAGTGTGTAGGTCACATTTATTTGTGCATCTGGTTTGTGGTAGAAATAATCTCTGACAAAAAAGCAAAAAAGCGATCCACATATGCAAATTCAATACAAATACAAATACAAAATCAAGCATATTTATATTCAATTAATATGTTGATTATATTATATTAATATATTTACAAATACACGTTTATTTATACACATTCTTGATTTATTTGTATGTCACATTTTTAGATTTATACATTGTGTTTGTATATATTTTCAAAACTCAAAAATATATTTAGAAATATGCTTTTATTTGTACAAATTATTTATTTATGTGTATATCACATTTGTATTTGTATTCATCCATCCATTTTCTACCGCTTGTCCCGTTCACTGTCGCGGGGGGTGGGGGGGGTTTGGGGTGGCTATCTCAGTATTTATTAATATATGCATATGTATTAATATTAGGGATGTCCGATAAATTCTTTAAAATGTAATATCGGAAATTATCGGTATCGGTTTCCAAATTATCTGTATCGGTTTCAAAAAGTAAAATCTATGACTTTTTAAAACACCGCTGTGTACACGGACGTAGGGAGAAGTACAGAGCGCCAATAAACCTTAAAGGCACTGCCTTTGCGTGCCGGCCCAGTGACATAATATCTACGGCATACTTGGTCAACAGCCATACAGGTCACATTGAGGGTGGCCGTATAAACAACTTTAACACTGTTACAAATATGCGCCACACTGTGAACCCACACCAAACAAGAATGACAAACCCATTTCGGGAGAACATCCGCACCGTAACACAACATAAACACAACAGAACAAATACCCAGAACCCCTTGCAGCACTAATTCTTCCGCGACGCTACAATATACACCCCCGCAACCCCCTACTCCCCCACCTCAACCCGCCCACCTCAACCTCCTCATGCTCTCTCAGGGAGAGCATGTCCCAAATTCCAAGCTGCTGTTTTGAGGCATGTTAAGAAAAATAATGCACTTTGTGACTTCAATAATAAATATGGCAGTGCCATGTTGGCATTTTTTTCCATAACTTGAGTTGATTTATTTTGGAAAACCTTGTTATTTTGTTTAATGCATCCAGCGGGGCATCACAACAAAATTAGGCATAATAATGTGTTAAGTCCACGACTGTATATATCGGTATCGGTTGATATTGGAATCGGTAATTAAGAGTTGGACAATATCGTAATATCGGATATCGGCAAAAAAGCCATTATCGGACATCTCTTCTTTCATATTATTTGACAAGGCTATGAACTGTAAGTAAGTTGGATATAATCATGAAATATGATTACAATCAAGGATAAGATTACTACTTCAGTGTTAATATTTGAGTCGGTCCCAGGCCCCTCTGTGGTGGAAAAGTTGGGCCCCAAGGTCAAAAAGGTTGAGAACCCCAGGTATAAAGGAGCTTGAAGTGCAAACACATCCTTGCATTGACATTTTAAGCACTGCAGTAGAGACTAGTATTTTGCATAACAGGGCTGTATTTTTAAGGGATGCTGGTTCTCAAAATATGGATACTAGAGAAGGGACATTAAATTTCTGGAAATGTGGCCCATAGAACAATTCCATTGAATAGCGCCACCATACACGTTGCAACGCTGGTGTGAAATGATCGAACCACTCTTCTTCCCAGCGATCACAAAGGTGTCCTGTGCCCTAATGGAATCTCGGTCCTGACACAATGCTGCGCCTCTCCAGGGTTATTACAATAATAGCGGCTCACTAAAAAGCCCGGCAACTGAAGAGAGCGCAGATGAAAGAGAGCAAGGCTGAGTCTCTTTGCACAAATTCATGTTTGTATATTATTGGGACCCTCCCTTTTGCAGGGAAGAGTCTTCAAAGGTTTAGTTTTTTTGCCTTTCTAAATGAGGAGAGGTGACTAGAATTGAAGATTACCAATCTATTCTATACAAGAGAGCAAGGACAAACAATAGCGATTCGAGCGCTGGAGACGAGACCGAGCTGTTCAAAGTTAGGAGCCTTCTCTAAAATGGTCACAATTCACATTTGCTTTTGTCCATGTTGCAGCCTTACCTTGGCGGAGATCAAAACTGAAAGTTATCCTACTGTATGTGTTGAGCATACACACCTGGCACATCCAAAGACCATTAAGACTGTGAGTGTAGAGATAGTAAACAGATCGTTGTGTTTATCTCCTCGAGAACAAACAAGGCCAAAGCTAGTAGCGTCTAAGGCGTTCCATTTAGCCCATGGGTGTCAAACTCATGGGCCACATGGAGGAAATAATTCTCCTCGCTTTCAAAGCCATCCATAACCTCTCTCCATCATATCTCTCTGACCTGATCCATGTCGCCACGCCCTCACGTTCCCTAAGATCCTCTTCATCCATCCATCTCACTGTCCCTTTATTTAAACTGTCCACCATGGGTGCCCGAGCTTTCAGCCGCTCTGCCCCACATCTTTGGAACTCTTTACCACATACTTGCCAACCTTGAGACCTCCGATTTCGGGAGGTGGCGGGTGGGGGCGTGGTCGGGGGTGGGGCAGCGCGTGGTTAAGGGCGTGGTTAAGAGGGGAGGAGTATATTGACAGCTAGAATTCACCAAGTCAAGTATTTCATATACATTATATATATATATATATATATATATATATATACCGTATTTTCCGCACTATAAGGCGCACCGGATTATTAGCCGCACCTTCAATGAATTACATATTTCATAACTTTGTCCACCAATAAGCCGCCCCGGATTATAAGCCGCGCCTACGCTGCGCTAAAGGGAATGTCAAAAAAACAGTCAGATAGTTCAGTCAAACTTTAATAATATATTGAAAACCAGCGTTCTAACAACTCTGTCCCAAAATGTACGCAAATGTGCAATCACAAACATAGTAAAATTCAAAATGGTGTAGAGCAATAGCAACATAATGTTGCTCGAACGTTAATGTCACAACACACAAAATAAACATAGCGCTCACCTTCTGAAGTTATTCTTCATTCGTAAATCCTTCGAATTCTTCGTCTTCGGTGTCCGAATTGAAAAGTTGCGCAAGCGTGGGATCCAAAATGGCCGGTTCCGTCTCGTCGAAGTCATCGGAGTCAGTGTCGCTGTTGTTGTCCAGTAGTTCTGTGAATCCTGCCTTCCGGAAAGCTCGGACCACAGTTGTGACCGAAATATCTGCCCAGGCATTTACGATCCACTGGCAAATGTTGGCGTATGTCGTCCGGCGCTGTCTGCCCGTCTTAGTGAAGGTGTGTTCGCCTTCGGAGCTGTGTGAAAAAAGCCACCCGGCCTCTTCGCGTAAACTTCCCTTAACCACTCGCTCATCTTTTCTTCATCCATCCATCCCTTCGAGTTAGCTTTTATGATGACGCCGGCTGGAAAGGTCTCTTTTGGCAAGGTCTTCCTTTTGAATATCACCATGGGTGGAAGTTAGCATGGCAAGCTAGAACCACAGTGAAGGATGACTTCTCATTCCCTGTGGTGCGAATATTCACCGTACGTGCTCCCGTTCCACAGTGCGGTTCACAGGAATATCAGTTGCTGTGAAATACGGTAGTAATCCGTGTGCGGATGGAGAGATTGCGTCTTTTTATGAACCGGATCCTTGTCGCTTAGTAGGAGCCATTTTGTGGTCTTTACAGATGTAAACAGGAAATGAAACGTACGGTAATATCCGCGCGTTTTTTCTTCTTCTTCCGGGGGCGGGTGGTTGCTTACAGTAGAAGAAGAAGCGCTTCCTGTTCTATGGGGGCGGGTGCTTTCCTTGGCGGTTGCTTGCGTAGAAGAAGAAGCGCTTCCTGTTCTACCGGGAAAAAAGATGGCGGCTGTTTACCGAAGTTGCGAGATCGAAACTTTATGAAAATGAATCGTAATAAAGCGCACCGGGTTATAAGGCGCACTGTCAGCTTTTGAGAAAATGTGTGGTTTTTAGGTGCGCCTTATAGTGCGGAAAATACGGTATATATACATCCTGAAAATATGCAAACAAAACTGTGTTTAGATAATTGATACTTCAAACTTGCATAAATAAATATTAAGGAATATAACATAACTTCTGAGAGCTTCCAAATGTAATGAATAAAATGCTAAAGTTGTTGATAAACAAGCAATTATTTTAATAATTAAATATGGTCATTTTAAATGAATTATTATGATAATTTAAAATTAATTATTTCAAATATGTTTATTTTAATGTATAATTCTATGGCTGGATGTAATAAGGAGTCAGAAAAAATACAAATAAAAATACAATTAATTTTGATGTTTTTAGCAAAATATAGTAAACATTTATTTAGTTTTTTTTTTTAATTAATAAATATATTTATTTTTAGGTAACATAAACATAATAATACAATTTATATCTATGATTTAGTTCTTGTCACCCTGTTGAAAAAGGCTGTCCTCACTCAGGTCCGCATGGAGCTGGAGAGGGCGTGGCCTCCAGCTCCGGCTGAAAATCGGGAGATTTTCGGGAGAATATTTGTCCCGGGAGGTTTTCGGGAGAGGCGCTGAATTTCGGGAGTCTCCCGGAAAACTCGGGAGGGTTGGCAAGTATGCTTTACCACCAGACCTTTGCAACTTATTCAATATCCCTCTTCAAATGAAGACTCAAAACACACCTATTCCTGCCTGCTTATTCATTGTAATCATCTTTTCTTTTCTCTTTGTTGTTTTTTATCCAATTTGATTTTATTGTTGTGATTTTGTACGATGTCCTTGAGTGCCCAGAAAGGCGCCTTATAAATAAAATGTATTATTATTATTATTATTATTAACTACATTCCAAAGTGGGCCGGACTTGTAAAATCACGGCATGATAACTTAAAAAAAAGACCATTTCATATTGTTTTCTTTGTTTTACTTTGGCAAAAAATAAAACAAGCACATTCTGAAAATGTACAAATCACAAGTAACACTTCAAGTTAGTTGAAAATTCCGACGAAAAAAAAAAAGATTGGGTTTCAAAAACACAATGAAGAACACAAAAAACGTAGACTTTGTCTCAGTGTATCTACAAAGCCATCAAACTAAGTCACAGCCTGTCTGGGATTGAAAAGATTAAATAATAGAGAGATAAAAACTCTTCTAGATCTTAAATACCTCATTTGTCATATCCATGTATAAATCCTGTGCTAGTTCAACAAACCCTACAAACGGAGGTAGAAACTATTGAAGAGGTTTGAGTTACACTCTGTGTTCACTTATCTCTTTTTTAAACAGAGACATTTTGGGGCAATTGAGTGGCAAATAACACGTTTGAAGCAGAAGACGTAAAAACGGCATGTTTCATTTTAATCAAGGGGGAAGAACCACAGCCACGCTTTACTGTGTACCTCTTGCTTGGCCTCGGTAGAAACCATTTGCTTGCCTAACAGAATTGCTATTGCGACATCCAGTGGACACATTTAAAACAGCAGTTTATTTAATCAAAAAACAGCTAATCTTTATTTAAAAAAGTACCAATGATAGTCACACACACACTAGGTGTGGTGAAATGATCCTCTGCATTTGACCCATCACCCTTGATCACCCTCTGGGAAGTGAGGGGATCAGTGAGCAGCAGCGGTGGCCACGCCCGGGAATCATTTTGGTGATTTAACCCCCAATTCCAACCCTTGATGCTGAGTGTCAAGCAGGGAGGTAACGGGTCCCATTTTTATAGTCTTTGGTGTGACTCGGCCGGGGTTTGAACTCACGACCTACCGATCTCAGGGCGGACACTCTAACCATACTTAGCAAACTCCTCTCGCAGGCCGGATAAACCTGTCCGCAGGCCTGATCCGGCCCACGGGCCGTACGTTTGATACTAGTGATTTAGGCCAAAGGAAGAGAATAAATTCCCCTGACAGCAAGGACACAAAGTTTGTAACTCCTTGGTTTTCTTTGTACCCATTCAAAAGGTGGATGTAAAACGATATACCACATGACTGCTACTGTCCTCTCTCCCTTTTTATGTTCCCCCCACCCATACTTGCCAACTTTGAGACCTCCGATTTCGGGAGGTGGGTGGTGGGGGGGGGGGGGGGGGGGGGGGGTGGTTGGGGGCGGGGGCGTGGTTGGGGGCATGGTTAAGAGGGGAGGAGTATATTTACAGCTAGAATTAACTGAAAGTCAAGTATTTCATATATATATATGCCAAATTTTCAAAGAGAACGGCCTACGGATCACGATTGAAGCCAACAAGCAAACCGTCAACTTCCTTGACGTCACTTTCAACCTGAGAAATAACAGCTACCAACCATTCACGAAACCCAACACAACACTCCAATACGTGCACCATGACAGCAACCATCCACCCACCACCACGAAAAGAATACCTACCGGAATCAATAAAAGGCTATCGATGCTGTCATCTAGCAAAGCTGAATTTGACCAAGCAACCCCCCCGTACCAAAAAGCCCTTGATGAAAGCGGATACAATTTCACCCTCACCTATGAACCCACGCCAGGAAACCAGCCAAAAAAGAACAGAAAACGAAACGGCATCATCTGGTACAACCCCCCATACAGCAAAAACGTCTCAACAAACATTGGACACAAATTCCTCAACCTGATTGACAAACACTTTCCCAAAGACAACAACCTAAGAAAAGTATTCAACAAGAACAACATCAAATTGAGCTACAGCTGCATGAACAATATACGACAAATCATCTCAAACCACAACAAAACAATTGCAAATGAGCCGTCGACCCCCAGTCAGAACGACTCCAAAACCAACAAAGCATGTAACTGTCGAAAGAAACCTGATTGCCCCCTCAACGGGGGATGCTTACAAACATCAGTTGTCTACCAATCTAAGGTAATACGCAAGGACATTAACACATCCGACACATATGTAGGATTAACCGAGGGTGAATTCAAAACCAGATGGAACAACCACAAGGCTTCTTTCAGGAACAAAAACCTGCGAAATACCACAGAACTCAGCAAACACATTTGGGACCTCAAAGACAATAATGTTGAATATTCAATAACATGGCAAATTCTTGCATCCAGCACACCTTACAATAGTGGTAATAAAAGATGCAACCTATGCTTGAAAGAGAAACTGTTTATTATCTACCGTCCAGACCTGTCATCCCTCAACAAGCGCAGCGAAATTGTAACAACATGCCGCCATAGACGGAAACACCTCCTAGGTAACACATGAACCAATCACCCCGCCCCTAGGCCAGCCTGTACCCACCCACTCTGTGCCCTATATAAACCATGGTATGTGAATGCTCCCATTAAAATCTCCTGACGATTGAGGGTACCCCCTTCATGAAACAGGCCTGTAGAGATGAAATAGTCTTGTGATTTTTTTCCCCACACATACATATATTGCGCTCTACTACGGTATCGAGCACTATTTTTTGGATAACCTTATTAAGACATATATATATATATATATATAAATAAGAGAAACACTTGAATTTCAGTGTTCATTTATTTACACATATACACACACATAACACTCATCTACTCATTGTTGAGTTAAGGGTTGAATTGTCCATTCTTGTTCTATTCTCTGTCACTATTTTCTAACCATGCTGAATGAACACCCTCTCTGATGATGCATTCTGCTTCGTCTCCTTGTTGTGCGCGCAGTTGTGCACTGCACTCTCTAAAAGCCGTAGATGTTATTGCCACATATGCATGTACAGTAGATGGCAGTATTGTCCTGTTTAAGAGTGTCACAACATTGCTGTTTACGGCAGACAAACTGCTTTACGTTAGACGAAAACGTGACTGCTGTTGTTGTGTGTTGTTGCCGCGCTGGGAGGACGTTAATGAAACTGCCACAATAAACCCACATAAGAAACCAAGAACTCGCCCTCAATCATTCTACAGTTATAACGTGATTGGGCAGGCACGCTGTTTATATTGTGGGAAAGCGGACGTGAAAACAGGCTGTCGACACGTCACTCAGGTCCGCCTGAATTTTGGGAGATAATTTGTCCCGGGAGGTTTTCGGGAGAGGCGCTGAATTTCGGGAGTCTCCCGGAAAATCCGGGAGGGTTGGCAAGTATGCCCCCACCTCCATTGCAAAGTGCCGCAACATCTCTGTCTGCCTTCATGGAAAAAGAGAGCGAACACTAATATCGTCGTCCTCGGAGGTCCTCCCGTGTCCGCGGCCTTGCTGCATCACATTATCGTCACCAACATTGTGAGCGACAGGCCGGCGGCGCAGGGGGAAGAAAAACCAGCAGACCGCGGAGGAGATTTGATGAAAGTTCGAGGACCCCAACGCACCTTTCCTCTCACACAAAAACAGATAGTTGCATCTGGCAGGGCTGACGTTTCTGGCCAGACCTCCTTCCATCTTTGTTGTTTGCGCTCGGCTGTCATTTCCTCCTTGTCTGTCCAAAGCTACCAAGCTGTGCTTTTGTGGCTTTGGGCTTTTCAAATATTTCCTCTTGAAAGCCATCGACAAGACTCAAGTGCACAGGCAACCTCTGCATAACAACCTGACCTTTGAACCTGATGCTGAAGCAAACAGCCACATACAGAGAAGAAAAATCACTAGGGATGCACAATATAAGGTAGAACATCAATTTATAAACCTATATACTTGCAAACCTTTTGATTTTACAAGCTTTTTAACTGAACCAAAAGAGCCAAATATCCCTCTGTGTGGGAACCATGTGTACTAATGTGTCATTTATTAATTCATTCATTCATTGTGTGTGCCACTGAAAGACTTAGGACTAGTGTTGATGTTTTTTTATTGTATTTTTATTTTTTTAATTAATCAATCCATCAAAACAATACACAGCAATAACATAACAATGCAACCCAATTCCAAAACCAAACCCGACCCAGCAACACTCAGAACTGCAATAAACAGAGCAATTGAGAGGAGACACAAACACGACACAGAAGAAACCAAAAGTAGTGAAACAACAATGAATATTATCAACAACAGTATCAATATTAGTTACAATGTCAACATAGCAGTGATTAAGAATCCCTCATTGACATTATCATTAGACATTTTTGTCACAGTGGCTTACACTAGCATCGCATCTCATAAGCTTGACAACACACTGTGTCCAATATTTTCACAAAGATAAAATAAGTCCTATTTTTGGTTCATTTAATAGTTAAAACAAATTTACATTATTGCAATCAGTTGATAGAACATTGTCCTTTACAATTATAAAAGCTTTTTACAAAAATCTACTACTCTGCTTGCATGTCAGCAGACTGGGGTAGATCCTGCTGAAATCCTATGTATTGAATGAATAGAGAATCGTTTTGAATCAGAAAAAAAATCGTTTTTGAATCGAGAATCTTGTTGAATTGAAAAACAATCTATTTTGAATCGAATCAAAACCCCAAGAATCGATATTGAATCGAATCGTGGGACACCCAAAGATTCATAGCCCTAATATATATATATATATATATATATATATATATATATATATATATATATATATATATATATATATATATATATATGTCTTAATAAGGTTATCCAAAAAATAGTGCTCGATACCGTAGTAGAGCGCAATATATGTATGTGTGGGAAAAAAATCACAAGACTATTTCATCTCTACAGGCCTGTTTCATGAGGGGGGGTACCCTCAATCATCAGGAGATTTTAATGGGAGCATTCGCATACCATGGTTTATATAGGGCACAGAGTGGGTGGGTACAGGCTGGCCTAGGGGCGTGGTGATTGGCTCATGTGTTACCTAGGAGGTGTTTCCGTCTATGGCGGCATGCTGTGACAATTTCGCTGCGCTTGTTGAGGGATGACAGGTCTGGACGGTAAATAATAAACAGTTTCTCTTTCAAGCATAGGTTGCATCTTTTATTACCACTATTGTAAGGTGTGCTGGATGCAAGAATTTGCCATGTTATTGAATATTCAACATTATTGTCTTTGAGGTCCCAAATGTGTTTGCTGAGTTCTGTGGTATTTCGCAGGTTTTTGTTCCTGAAAGAAGCCTTGTGGTTGTTCCATCTGGTTTTGAATTCTCCCTCGGTTAATCCTACATATGTGTCGGATGTGTTAATGTCCTTGCGTATTACCTTAGATTGGTAGACAACTGATGTTTGTAAGCACCCCCCGTTGAGAGGGCAATCAGGTTTCTTTCGACAGTTACAGTCTTTGTTGGTTTTGGAGTCGCTCTGTCTGGGGTCCGACGGCTCATTTGCAATTGTTTTGTTGTGGTTTGAGATGATTTGTCATATATTGTTCATGCAGCTGTAGCTCAATTTAATGTTGTTCTTGTTGAATACTTTTCTTAGGGTGTTGTCTTTGGGAAAGTGTTTGTCAATCAGATTGAGGAATTTGTGTCCAATTTTAGTTGAGACGTTTTTGCTGTATGGGGGGTTGTACCAGATGATGTCGTTTTGTTTTCTGTTCTTTTTTGTCTGGTTTCCTGGCGTGGGTTCAAATCACTTGCACCTCGGGAGAACAAACCAAGCCATAGTCCAAATCGTGACACATACACGTATACATTTATACACACATATACATATATATATATACACACACACACATATACTGTACATATATATATATATATATATACATATACACACATACATATTCACACACACAAACAAAGTCTTCCAAGTAAGCATTTTTTTTTTATAAAATATGGACTTGCCAAGGCTAGAATTAATTAATCATGTTTACATTGTTTCTTAAGGGGAACTCAGCATCACCATAAAAACGTTGATTTACAAATCATGTTCAAGAACCAATTAAGTTCGTAAATCGAAGTTCCACTGTATATATATTTTACAGTATCTTTTTATCTATTTTATAAGTGTAGAATTTGCACACCTTTCTTTGTGGTCGTCTTTGTAGGCTTTCTGAACACTGTTTAAAGGCCTACTGAAATGCGATTTTCTTATTTAAACGGGGATAGCAGGTCCATTCTACGTGTCATACTTGATCATTTTGCGATATTGCCATATTTTTGCTGAAAGGATTTAGTAGAGAACATCGACGATAAAGTTCGCAACTTTTGGTCGCTGATAAAAAAAAGCCTTGCCTGTACCGGAAGTAGCAGATGAGTAGCGTGACGTCACAGGTTGTGGAGCTCCTCACATCTGCACATTGTTTACAATCATGGCCACCAGCAGCGAGAGCGATTCCGACCGAGAAAGCGACGATTACCCCATTAATTTGAGCGAAGATGAAAGATTCGTGGATGAGGAAAGTGAGAGTGAAGGACTAGAGGGCAGTGGGAGCGATTCAGATAGGGAAGATGCTGTGAGAGGCGGGTGGGACCTGATATTCAGCTGGGAATGACTAAAACAGTAAATAAACACAAGACATATATATACTCTATTAGCCACTTATATTTAATATGCCACAAATTAATCCCGCATAACAAACATCTCCCCCCTCCCGTCCATATAACCCGCCAATACAATTCAAACACCTGCACAACACACTCAATCCCACAGCCCAAAGTACCGTTCACCTCCCCAAAGTTCATACAGCTCATATATTTCCCCAAAGTCCCCAAAGTTACGTACGTGACATGCACATAGCGGCACGTACGTACGGGCAAGCGATCAAATGTTTGGAAGCCGCAGCTGCATGCGTACTCACGGTACCGCGTCTGCGTATCCAACTCAAAGTCCTCCTGGTAAGAGTCTCTGTTGTCCCAGTTCTCCACAGGCCAATGGTAAAGCTTGACTGTCATCTTCCGGGAATGTAAACAATGAAACACCGGCTGTGTTATCCGGCACAACAGTCAGGGGGTGCATTCTACGGCGGGGGTGCGTTATCTGGCACAACACCTGCCGCAATACACCGCTTCCCACCTACAGCTTTCTTCTTTGCTGTCTCCATTGTTCATTGAACAAATTGCAAAAGATTCACCAACACAGATGTCCAGAATACTGTGGAATTTTGCGATGAAAACAGACGACTTAATAGCTGGCCACCATGCTGTCCCAAAATGTCCTCTACAATCTGTGACGTCACGCGCAGGCGTCATCATACCGAGACGTTTCCAGCAGGATATTTTGCGCAAAATTTAAAATTGCACTTTAGTAAGTATTGGCATGTGTTGCAATGTTAAGATTTCATCATTAATCCATAAACTATCAGACTGCGTGGTCGGTAGTAGTGGGTTTCAGTAGGCCTTTAAGGTTTGATGTGTTAAAGGGCAGTATTGTTTCTCTCCTCGTGGAATGTTTACCCAACATTTGACACAAAAAGCATGCAAAATGTCTTCCTCTGAAACTCCCACACGATCGATGCCATGTTTGTAGTGTAATCCCGCCTCATTAGAATGTTGTTGTTTTTTTATCGGTTGTTGAAGTTATTTCTTAATGTTATTGGAATTATTGGTATGACGTCCATTATTCACACTCGGGATAAACATTTTCCACCAGAGTCCTCAAAAAAAAAATTTTTTTAAATCCTTAAAGTCTTGAATTCCATCATTGTGAATGTGTCCTACAGTCGTCATCGGCGATCATTCGAAACAAGTATGATTGTCCTCCTGTTGGTGGGATTGCCTTCAGTGCGTGGAATCTTGTAAAGTGGGGAGACTGGTGCACAGACAGCCACCACACTGTCCTTGGCAAAGAGAAGGCCAGGGTCCAATGGCATGGAGACCAAGACAATTGGGGGCCCATCTTTGCTGCAGCCTTCCTTTGCCTTTGTGACCGTTGTGAAGCTTCTATGAAACCATCATCCGCCCACTCCGCCGTTGAGGTCTTTTTCGACGAGGAAGACGCGCAGACTCCAACGTCACTTCTTCGCTGTGGGGAGCTGTATCCGGTGGAAAGGGAAACCCAGGACGACCGGCACCTCCTCACAGCTGCAGGAGGCTGCCGGAGCTCCGGTCTGTCGGAGGACCGCCTATGGTGCGCCTACCAGCACTTGGTGTGCTCCCCTAGCCTTTTGTCTTCCCAGAGTAACCCACAAGGCAGCGGGGGGGGGTCCTACAGTATGAACCAGTGCACACTGCAAAGGAGCTGGAGCCTATCCCAGCCATTCACATTGAAACCTGCACCCTAGGATCACTCACAACATTTAATACATGTTTGCAGCTTATTAAAGTACCTTTGAGCTCCTCTGTAAGGTTTCCTTCAAGAGGCTGGGCAGACATAAGTCAAAAAGTATTGTGGACACTTTGTGTCAAGTCGACTGCAATTAGAAAACAAGAAGACATCAAAAGGTGTTCGCTGTCACTTCCTGCATGGAAAGCTGATAACTCTATCTCATCCTCTGACGCTAACGTCGACGTGGGAGGTTGTCGTCCCTCTCGCTGTGACTAAACTCACATTAGGAGCGCCATAGTCTTCCCCCCACCCCGCTGCCGCTACATTTCGTGCAGTGAAAGCGAGGTTGACAAAATGGGTTTGTCAGCGTGTTGGCGCTGCCTGTCTCACAGACACAAACATCTGAGGCGAGGACGCCTAATATTTTGGAGCAGTAAACAGTGCAGATGCCTCAACCTTTCGCCAACGAGGCAGGCATGCACATGAAATCGCAACACCATGAAGATTTGCGGCAATAAAAACAAATCAGTCAAAGTCCATCAGGTTTCCCTCCTGGTGCTTCATTACATAGCAACGTCCAAACGCTCCAAAACCACAAACAAACAAACAAATTTGCAATACAAATAATCTTAAAATGCTGCAATCACATAATGGATTTAGGATTAAAAAAACAAAACATTTGCAAAAGCCAAATTCTGCACAAACAAATGAATGAAGAAAAACGCTGCACGTTTGACTTTTCATCACTAGACCATAAAAATGAGTTTGTCTACTACTATATATATATATATATATATATATATACACCGTATTTTTCGGACTATAAGTCGCAGTTTTTTTCATAGTTTGGCCGGGCTCCAGTGCGATTTATATGTTTTACTGCTTCTTTATTATGCATTTTCGCCAGGTGCGACTTATACTCCGGTGCGACTTATACTCCGAAAAATACGGTGTGTGTAATATATACATATATATATATATATACACATACATACAGTACAGGCCAAAAGTTTGGACACACCTTCTCGTTCAATGGGATTTCTTTATTTTCATGACTATTTACATTGTAGATTGTCACTGAAGGCATCAAAACATGTGGAGTTATGTACTTAACAAAAAAAGGTGAAATAACTGAAAACAAGTTTTATATTCTATTTTTTTCAAAATAGCCACCCTTTGCTCTGATTACTGTTTTGCACACTCTTGGCATTCTCTCGATGAGCTTCAAGAGGTAGTCACCTGAAAGGGTTTTCACTACACAGGTGTCATAGTTTTGATGCCTTCACTGACAATCTACATTGTAAATAGTCATGAAAATAAAGAAAACACATTGAATGAGGTGTGTCCAAACGTTTGGCCTATATATATATATATATATATATATATATATATATATATATATGTCTTAATAAGGTTATCCAAAAAATAGTGCTCGATACCGTAGTAGAGCGCAATATATGTATGTGTGGGAAAAAAATCACAAGACTATTTCATCTCTACAGGCCTGTTTCATGAGGGGGGGTACCCTCAATCATCAGGAGATTTTAATGGGAGCATTCGCATACCATGGTTTATATAGGGCACAGAGTGGGTGGGTACAGGCTGGCCTAGGGGCGTGGTGATTGGCTCATGTGTTACCTAGGAGGTGTTTCCGTCTATGGCGGCATGCTGTTACAATTTCGCTGCGCTTGTTGAGGGATGACAGGTCTGGACGGTAAATAATAAACAGTTTCTCTTTCAAGCATAGGTTGCATCTTTTATTACCACTATTGTAAGGTGTGCTGGATGCAAGAATTTGCCATGTTATTGAATATTCAACATTATTGTCTTTGAGGTCGGTAAGCACAACCAGAATTATGCCGTACATTAGGCGCACCGGGTTATAAGGCGCACTGTCGACTTTTGAGAAAATTAAATAATTTTAAGTGCGCCTTGTAGTCCGAAAAATATAGGTAGGAATCCAACGATGAATCTGTATTACTAACTGTGATTAAAAACATCAGTTATTTAATCGCAAAGTATCCACGACACCGTGTGTTTCAGCCCTCCTCTCTCGCTATAAATGGACATTATGCTGGTACGATATTTTCGGCACAATCTGCACGAAGCAAAAACAATAGAAGTTACACCAGTGTAGGGCTGGCTGATATGGCTGAAAACTGTATTACGACATAAATATTTTATATTGTTCGATATCGATAACTATTCATATTTATGACCTATGGAAAATATGGACCAGGAGCAAAATGTATTAAATATTAACATCCATCCATTTTTATTTGAAATGTAACCATCCTCTGATGATACTCCCCTTGACTATCAAGGCAGAAAGGAAAGGAAATGTCAACCTAACCATGGAAAACACTTAAACTGCAGTTTTTTGGAATGTTCATTATGAGAGACAAGAACACACGTCTTTTTTTAAACCATTTTAAAGAGAGAAAAAACGCTTTAAAACTGTGGGAGTCATTGCTGTAGACTTCCATCAACATTTGATATATACACTGCAAGTCTATATATAATGTAGTAACAGAGACGTTCATAACGATATGTAATATGTACAATATTTACCGTATTTTGATCATTTCCAGAACTGATTTATTCCGCGCATTGATTTCTGTTTCCATAGCAGCGCATGTCTGACTTCTGGCAACATGCGTGTTCAATCAAACACGAGTGTGTTTTCTAACCATGGCAGACTTTGTAACAGACAACAAAGACTACTGTTATTGTACAAATGATGATCTACAACCTTTTGAAGCTAAATATACTGCTGCTTATGGAAGCGAGCAATAAGGGAGAGAGAGATGTTGGAGCAGACAGAAACTGGGGATGGAAGTGATTTTGACTAGAGATGCTTTTTTGCCGATATTCCGATATTGTCCAACTCTTATGGCAAGATGGCGGCGCCCTGATGGCAGCGGCTTGCAGACGCTCTTGGAAGTGTAGAGCGATTTGGCAAAAATACCCGTCAATTCTGTCTATTTCATGGCTGGCTCACAGCGTGGACACTTCGTGATCAGATACGACCGACAGACGATTCTGGATGTGGATAGATCGGGCCGTTATAGGCTGAAAGATGCGGGTACTTTCGACCTCCTCGCTAGCATGGGGATTCTTCGCTGGCTACATCCAGCGGCCTCTAAAGCAGCGGCGTTAAGTACCAGCGGGGACCGTCAACGGAAGACACATAAGCGGTGTGAGCGGAAGCAGAAGCGGGGATGCCGAGCGGGGCTAACAACAAAGCGAAAGGCTAATCCTCAAAGAAGCGCTAGTCCGGGTGAGAAGTTAGTTAAAATAGAACTAGCCAGCGCCAGGCTGGATAATACCTGCACACATAGCAACTATTTTAGAACAATACACAACTCAAAAAATGTTTTTTCTGTGTCAGAAGTAGACATGCACTCTACTGAGGTGGCAAGTTATGATGCGTTCGGTTTATCACAACATCAAGCAAACAATCGGAAAATTCCCGTCATATCAATTCCTAGATATGGTCGAAATTATTGAAATTGCACTACACATAATAAACACAACATTATTAATATTGCTACTACGGATAATTTCAACAAAAACTCCTCAAAACAGCCCACTACCTATAATATGGGCTTCTTAAACATAAGATCATTATCTTCCAAAACGTTATTAGTTAATGAGGTCATTAGAGACAATAATCTTGACGTTATTGGTCTCGCCGAGACCTGGCTCAAACCAGACGATTTCTTTGCGCTGGGTGAGGCGTCTCCTGGCTATGCAGGAGCGCATATTGCCCGTCCCATTGAAAGGGGTGGGGGAGTTGCACTCATCCACAATAAAAACTTTAATCTTACCCCGAACCTAAATAACAAATATAACTCGTTTGAGATGCTTACTATGAGGTTTGTCACACCGCTGCCTCTCCACCTGGCTGTTATCTACCGCCCCCCAGGACCCAATTCGGACTTCATCAGTGAATTTTCAGAGTTCGTTGCTGATTTAGTGACGCACGCCGACAATATAATCATAATGGGGGACTTTAATATCCATATGAATACCCCATCGGACCCTCAGTGCATGGCGCTCCAGACTATAATTGATAGCTGTGGTCTTACACAAATAATAAATGAACCTACGCATCGCAACGGAAATACGATAGATCTAGTGCTGGTCAGGGGTGTCACCACCTCCAAAGTTACGATACTCCCGTATACTAAAGTAATGTCCGATCATTACCTTATAAAATTCGAAGTTCTGACTCATTGTCAACAAACTAATAATAATAACTACTATAGCAGCCGCAACATTAATGCTGCCACAACGATGACTCTTGCTGGCCTACTGCCTTCAGTAATGGCACCATTCCCAAATTATGTCGGCTCTATTGATAACCTCACTAACAACTTTAACGACGCCCTGCGCGACACCATTGATAGTATAGCACCGCTAAAGCTTAAAAGAGCCCCTAAAAGGTGCACCCCATGGTTTACAGAAGAAACTAGAGCCCATAAATGATCATGTAGAAAGCTGGAACGCAAATGGCGCGCTACTAAACTTGAGGTTTTCCATCAAGCATGGAGTGATAGTTTAATAACTTATAAACACATGCTTACCCTAGCTAAAGCTAAATATTACTCAAATCTCATCCACCTCAACAAAAATGATCCGAAATTTTTGTTTAGTACAGTAGCATCGCTAACCCAACAAGGGACTCCTCCCAGTAGCTCCACCCACTCAGCAGATGATTTTATGAATTTCTTTAATAAGAAAATTGAACTCATTAGAAAGGAGATTAAAGACAATGCATCGCAGCTACAACTGGGTTCTATTAACACAGATACGACTGTATCTACGAAGGATACCGCCCTCCAAAATAGTTTTTCTCTCTTTGATGAAATAACATTAGAGGAATTGTTAAGATGTGTCAATGGGACAAAACAAACAACATGTTTACTTGACCCATTTCCTGGGAAACTTATTAAGGAGCTTTTTGTATTATTAGGTCCATCAGTGCTAAATATTATAAACTTATCACTTTCCTCTGGCACTGTTCCACTAGCATTCAAAAAAGCGGTTATTCATCCTTTGCTCAAAAGACCTAACCTCGATCCTGACCTCATGGTAAACTACCGGCCGGTGTCCCACCTTCCGTTTATCTCGAAAATCCTCGAAAAAATTGTCGCACAGCAGCTAAATGAACACTTAATGTCTAACAATCTCTGTGAACCTTTTCAATCCTGTTTCAGGGCAAATCACTCTACGGAGACAGCCCTCGCAAAAATGACTAATGATCTACTGCTAACGATGGATTGTGATGCGTCATCTATGTTGCTGCTTCTTGATCTTAGCGCTGCTTTCGATACCGTCGATCATAACATTTTATTAGAGCGTATCAAAACACGTATTGGTATGTCAGACTTAGCCTTGTCGTGGTTTAACTCTTATCTTACTGACAGGATGCAGTGCGTCTCCCATAATAATGTGACCTCGGACTATGTTAAGGTAACGTGCGGAGTCCCCCAAGGTTCGGTTCTTGGCCCTGCACTCTTTAGTATTTACATGCTGCCGCTAGGCGACATCATACGCAAATACGGTGTTAGCTTTCATTGCTATGCTGATGACACCCAACTCTACATGCCCCTAAAGCTGACCAACACGCCGGATTGTAGTCAGCTGGAGGCGTGTCTTAATGAAATTAAACAATGGATGTCCGCTAACTTCTTGCAACTCAACACTAAGAAAACGGAAATGCTGATTATCGGTCCTGCTAAACACCGACATTTATTTGATAATACCACCTTAACATTTGACAACCAAACAATTACACAAAGCGACTCAGTAAAGAATCTGGGTATTATCTTCCACCCAACTCTCTCCTTTGAGTCACACATTAAGAGTGTTACTAAAACGGCCTTCTTTCATCTCCGTAATATCGCTAAAATTCGTTCCATTTTGTCCACTAGCGACGCTGAGATCATTATTCATGCGTTCGTTACGTCTCGTCTCGATTACTGTAACGTATTATTTTCGGGTCTCCCTATGTCTAGCATTAAAAAATTACAGTTGGTACAAAATTGCGGCTGCTAGACTTTTGACAAGAACAAGAAAGTTTGATCATATTACGCCTATACTGGCTCACCTGCACTGGCTTCCTGTGCACTTAAGATGCGACTTTAAGGTTTTACTACTTACGTATAAAATACTACACGGTCTAGCTCCAGCCTATCTTGCCGATTGTATTGTACCATATGTCCCGGCAAGAAATCTGCATTCAAAGAACTCCGGCTTATTAGTGATTCCCAGAGCCCAAAAAAAGTCTGCGGGCTATAGAGTGTTTTCTATTCGGGCTCCAGCACTATGGAATGCCCTCCCGGTAACAGTTAGAGATGCTACCTCAGTAGAAACATTTAAGTCCCATCTCAAAACTCATTTGTATACTCTAGCCTTTGAATAGCCCCCCTTTTTTAGACCAGTTGATCTGCCGTTTCTTTTCTTTTCTCCTCTGCTCCCCCCTATCCCTTGTGGAGGGGAAGACACACAGATCCGGTGGCCATGGATGGGGTGCTGGCTGTCCGGGGTCGGGACCCGGGGTGTACCGCTCGCCTGTATATTGGTTGGGAACATCTCTGCGCTGCTGACCCGTCTCCGCTCGGGATGGTTTCCTGCTGACCCCACTGTGGACTGGACTCTTACTGTTATGCTGGATCCACTATGGACTGGACTCTCACAATATTATGTTTGACCCACTCGACATCCATTGCATTCGGTCTCCCTAGAGGGGGGGTTACCCACATATGCGGTCCTCTCCAAGGTTTCTCATAGTCATTCACATCGACGTCCCACTGGGGTGAGTTTTTCCTTGCCCTTATGTGGGCTATACCGAGGATGTCGTTGTGGCTTGTGCAGCCCTTTGAGACACTTGTGATTTAGGGCTATATAAATAAACATTGATTGATTGATTGATTAATTAACGATTCCGATATCAACCGATACATACAGTCGTGGAATTAACACATTATTATGCCTAATTTTGTTGTGATGCCCCGCTGGATGCATTAAACAATGTAACAAGGTTTTCCAAAATAAATCAACTCAAGTTATGGAAGAAAAATGCCAACATGGCACTGCCATATTTTTTATTGAAGTCACAAAGTGCATTATTTTTTTTAACATGCCTCAAAACAGCAGCTTGGAATTTGGGACATGCTCTCTCTGAGAGAGCATGAGGAGGTTGAGGTGGGGTTGTGGGGTAGGGGGTTGCGGGGGTGTATATTGTAGCGTCCCGGAAGAGTTAGTGCTGCAAGGGGTTCTGGGTATTTGTTCTGTTGTGTTTATGTTGTGTTACGGTGCGGATGTTCTCCCGAAATTCTTGTTTGGTGTGGGTTCACAGTGTGGCGCGTATTTGTAACAGTGTTAAAGTTGTTTATACGGCCACCCTCAGTGTGACCTGTATGGCTGTTGACCAAGAATGCCTTGTATTCACTTGTGTGTGTGAAAAGCCGTAGATATTATGTGATTGGGCTGGCACGCAAAGGCAGTGCCTTTAAGGTTTATTGGCGCTCTGTACTTCTCCCTACGTCCGTGTAAACAGCGCCGTTTTAAAAAGTCATACATTTTACTTTTTGAAACCATGTGTGTTAGTACAACTCCAGCACTGGCTAGGTAGCTGTGTACAAACAAAACATGAAATGTGGGCTAATACTTTACAGATACTATAATATGATTGTTCATGTTTTTCAGTCAGTACAGATTGGTGACTTATCGCATTGTGTTGTGTATTACAAACCCAAACGTGTTCCGTGTTGTTGTAAAAGCTAGCTTATCTCTTGCCGTAGTTAGCTTTTACGGCTAATACTGAAGCACGCCGATGTGTTACCAAACTAGAAAAAGAGTTCCTTGGTGTTCGCTCTTACAATAACAATGTTGCAACAGCTTGGTTATTATACAGGTTACGGAACATAAATGAAGTATTGGAGACGGTTTTTTGAATGCATTTTTTAAGTGATTAAAGGTAGAATTGATTGCTCCCAGTAGCTGCATTGCTATCCACCTAGAATGAGATGATTTGTATATGTTAGAAAGCGAAGAAGAAAAAAAAATATATATATATATTTTTGTCTTTCATAATGATTGTGAATAATCATCCATACATTTCCAAAATATTAGAGAAGGTTGTCTACAGTCAGTTGTTGCCCTTCTTAGAGGATAATGCTATCACTGAGCTGTTCCAGTCCGGTTTTAAAGCCCTCCACAGCACAGAGTCAGCGCTTCTAAAAGTTTTTAACGATATCCTCCTGTCCACTGATTCTGGTAAATATGTTGTCCTGGTGCTTTTAGATCTGTCTGCTGCGTTCCACACCGTCGACCACGCCACCTTAATCACTCGTCTTGAGAACTGTGTGGGCATTAAGGGCGCCGCCCTCAACTGGTTCCGGTCGTACCTAACCGACAGGAGTTTTTGTGTAAAAGTAGACAGTTTTATGTCGTCCACAGCTCCTTTACCACATGGGGTCCCCCAGGGCTCAATCCTTGCCCCAATTTTATTTGCGCTTTACCTTCTCCCCCTTGGTTCTATTTTTAGGAAGTACAGTATTGCATTTCATTTTTATGCCGATGATTGCCAGATTTATTTTCCCATGGCACAAAATAACACGGTTCAACGTCTTATTGACTGCCTGCACGACATCAAAGTCTGGCTTTCAGCTAACTTCCTGAGCCTAAATGAAGATAAAACAGAAGTTATGTTGTTCGGTCCAAGTCGCTCTCCCTCCCCCAACGTTGACCTCGGCACTCTGACCCCGTATCTCAGCGACTCTGTCACAAACCTGGGGGTAAAGTTTGACTCAGATTTTAAATTCGAAAAACAAATCAGCAGCGTCGTTCAAAAAAGCTTTTATCAATTACGCCAAATAGCGAAAGTGAAACCGCTTCTATCAAGACATGATCTTGAGAAATTAATCCACGCTTTTATCTCGACTCGTCTTGATTATTGCAATGCCCTGTATGTTGGCATTAGCCAGGCCTCCCTCGCCCGCCTGCAGCTCGTGCAGAACTCTGCTGCTCGTCTGCTAACACAGACCCGCAGACGTGAGCACATCACCCCTATTTTAGCGTCCCTTCACTGGCTCCCTGTGCGTTACCGAATACATTTTAAACTCCTTTTATTTGTTTTTAAATGTCTAAACAACCTCGCGCCAACCTATCTCTCCGACCTCCTTCAGCCTTACTGCCCCACCCGATCCTTAAGATCAGCCGATCAGCTGCTGTTGACGGTCCCTGACACAAGGCTGAAGCTTAGAGGTGACAGAGCTTTCGCCGTTGCTGCTCCCAAGCTCTGGAACGACCTACCCCTGAGTGTTAGACAAGCCTCCTCTCTTCCTGTTTTTAAATCTCTCTTAAAAACATACTTTTATTCCATGGCTTTTAACACTGAGTGATATCCATCCTGCAATGGCGCCCCATAATACACCTGCTGTGATCCTGTTTTTATGTTTTTATTAATTCTATTTTAATTATTTATTTTTTATCGTGTTCTGTTTGTGTTGTGTTGTGTTTGCTCGGTACTCGTTTTATCTTTTAACCTGCTCATTGTACAGCACTTTGGCTACCCCTGTGGTAAATTTTAAATGTGCTCTATAAATAAAGTTGATTTGATTTGATTTGATTTGAACGAAAAATGTGCAGCTCCCCTTTAACCAATGTAAACAAAATTGTACATTTAAACACATAACACTTAATACCCTTTTTAAATGACGGTGTAAAAATAAGAAATATGTAAAAAATACTAAATAAAGTGTAACAAAATGGTACAAAGTGTGACAATGTAAACAGAGAAAAACAGAGAACAAATTTTTGCACGTTAAGTTTCAGGAAGTTCTGTGTCGGTTATTCTTATGTTATTCTTGATGTTATGCAGTAGTTAATATTATTGGACCAAATTATTATTTTAAAGTAGCACATTTGTTATACTCTGTTGTTTATTTTATTTATACAGACCTGCACTTTAGTTCCTACTTGTGGATCCGAATTGGGAACTGTTGAAACTGCCCAAAGACAGGTGTGCCTTCAGGCTGTAATTACTGCCAAAGGTGCATCAACAAAGTATTGAGTCAAGGCTCTGAATACAGTATTAATTGGCATGTGATGTTTTATTGTATTTATTTTTTTATATATTTGCAAAATTTGCAAAACTCTACATTTTCATTATGGGGTATAGACAAATGTATTTATTCCATTTTGGAATGAGGCTGTCACATTAGAACATGTGGAAAAAGTGAAAGTCTGTGAAGACCTTTCAGATGCATTGTATAATGCTTAAAAACACATTGGAGAGCTGGCGCCATCTAGATATTTGTGTAAATATTGCAAACAACATAATGCGGTTGTTCATAAATGAATTATTGTTTTCCATTTGTGGTGGTCTGATGTATGTACACACCAAAGTAAAGGGAATACATAATGGGGTAAAATGATTTTTCCTGCAAAGTTACTTCATAAAGAACTGATTTAAATATAAAAGTGTCACTTAAAATGGGGAGCTTAGTTCAGTTGGGTGAACTAAGTACTGCTGTCATTAATGACCATTTAACGTTAGAGATTGCTTCTTCTTTCTCTTTGTATTAAATAAACTATAGGCATTGTAAATTAAAATAGCAAGTGCAAAGAACTAACATAACATCAGTGGATCTACAGTACTGTAAGTATGTGCATTTCAGTTATTAACACAGCATAAAATAGATTATTAAAAATGGATGACAATACCACTTGAGTTTATTACCCACATAAGTAACATTTTCCCCTGGGGATCAATAAAGTTAATCTTAGTCTTATATTAATATTACATTTATTTATTTATGTACAGTACAGGCCAAAAGATTTGGACACACCTTCTCATTCAATGTGTTTTCTTTATTTTCATGACTATTTACATTGTTTATTGTCACTGAAGGCATCAAAACTATGAATGAACACATGTGGAGTTATGTACTTAACACACAAAGGTGAAATAACTGAAAACATGTTTTATATTCTAGTTTCTTCAAAATACCCACCCTTTGCTCTGATTACTGTTTTGCACACTCTTGGCATCCTCTCGATGAGCTTGAAATGGTGTTCACTTCACAGGTGTGCTTGAAGCTCATCGAGAGAATGCCAAGAGTGTGCAAAGCAGTAATCAGAGCAAAGGGTGGCTATTTTGAAAAAACGAGAATACAAAACATGTTTTCAGTTATTAGGGACTGCAATGTCCCTTTGGGACAGAGGACCCTATTGTAATTGTTAAGGTTTTATTATTATTATTCCGCCGCCTCTTTGAGCTGTAATTTGACCCCCATAACATGCTTCAAAACTCACCATATTTGACACACACATCAGAACTGGCGAAAATTGCCATTTAATCAAAAGAACAAACCCCAAAACTCAAAATTGCGCTCTAGCGCCCTCTAGGAAAAAACAGACAAAACTGCTTGTAACTTCCGGTACGAATGTCGTAGAGACATGAAACAAAAACCTCTATGTCGGTCTGCCTTAGACCTAGATTTCATAAATTGACATCTTTTAGCAAAAAGTAACAGGAAGTTGGCAATTCCCCCTTCAAAACAAAAATTTTGTAAAAACTGTCACTTTTGCCTCTTTGAGCTGTAATTTGACCCCCTTAACATGCTTCAAAACTCACCAAACTGGACACACATATCAGGACTGGCAAAATTGCGATCTAAAAAAAAACCCAACTCCAAAACTCAAAATTGCGCTCTAGCGCCCCCTAGGAAGAAAACAGACAACTGCTCCTAGGAAGAAAACTCAGACAAAACTGCCTGTAACTTCCAGTAGGAATGTCTTAGAGACATGAAACAAAAACCTCTGTGTAGGTCTCAATTAGACCTACATTTCATATATTGACAACCCCCAGCAAAAATCAACAGGAAGTTTGCAATTCCCCCTTCAAAACAAAAGTTTTGTAAAAACCGGTCACCTTTTTTCAAACATTATCTCCTCTGAGCGCGTTTGTCGTGGCGGCTTCAAACTAGCACAGGAGAGAGATTGAACCCTTTTGATTAAAAGTTAAACAAAGAGTTTTAATTACTGCTCTGGTTTGGATCTTATGTGCCGTCAAAGTCGGTCCCGTCCATTGCTGCTTGTAGCTTTAATTTCATTTTACACTATACTATACTTTTTGTTCAAATTATTTTCTGCTGTTATTTGATTACTGTTTTTCTGACAGTAATAAATAGCACATTAACATCTCGTTTTTCTGTGTTTTTATACATGTTCTGTTGTGAAATGAATCAATGCATAATAATGGCGATCAACATGAAACCGTGATTAGTACTCAGACCATAATCATACAGTCCAAATCTATAATGGCCAGCTGTAGGTGGGTTAGTGTGAAGAAATCACGCTCTCCTTTTCTCCTACAAGCTTTGCTATAAGCATGTGGTAAACTTCCCCTCATCTCATTGTAAACAAACATGGCGTCGATTCAGAGGAAGGCATTTGCTGTGGTATTTTCACCAAATGTTCAGCAAACATGACCCGGGGAAAAAAAAACATTGAGAATCAACACATCAAACCTTATCATATCACCACCTGAAATGGCAGCATCAATACAACAGTGTTTTTGAAAGCCCCAAAGTCAGCCGCAGAGAAAGTTTGTTCCTAAATTCAAAAAGTTTGCTAAAGAATGGTGAAAGTGATCTGTGATGTCATCATAGAGATGATTGGTGCCTGTTCAAGAAAGGATTTTTGAATTGGGTCATTCTATTTATTTTTTTAAATTCCAGATACTTATTTTTGATTAAAGAAACACCTTTTAAATTAGACCTGTTAAGGTTTTTTTAATCAGGCCAGACGGACGTTTTCACATCATTTGTCAGACCTTTAACATCAAAACTATAGCCACCATTATGATGTGCGGTGCTTCGTTCAAATTATTGCAAGTCTTGAACTTTAGAAAGTATTTCAATAGTTGAAATATGCGCTTTTGGGTGATGTATGAGTTATTACGGCAATCTACATCACAGCAGCTGAGACGAGGCAGCAGGCACGGAGTGTTTCCAGAGCAGCCAGCCTGAAACGCAGGTGTCAGGGACAGACACTGAAGAAGACTTTTTACAACAAAGTTCTGCAGAAAAGTGATTTCATATCAGATTGTAGGCGTTTTCGTTTGACCTTTTGCGTTCATATTTCGCTTTGTTAGTTGCAATTTTGTTGTGTTTTGCTTGATTGTAAAATATGTCGATGAAGGAGGTGGTGTTAGAAGTAAAAGAGGAGCGACGTTCGTATGTCAATATTCAGTGTTTTGTCGTTTGGAGTTCATATAGTAAATCCAGCATTATTTTGATGTACATTCTGGGTCTCTAATTCAGTAAAACAATTTACATTCTATTCTGGTATGTCTAAAGTTTTTACCATTCAATCATATGTATATACAAATATATACAGTAGAGATGTCCGATAATGTCTTTTTTGCCGATATCCCATATTCCGATATGTTTGTGATTGTCCAACTCTTAATTACCGATTCCAATATCAACCGATACCGATATATACAGTTGTGGAATTAACACATTATTATGCCTAATTTTGTTGTGATGCCCCGCTGGATGCATTAAACAATGTAACAAGGTTTTCCAAAATAAATCAACTCAAGTTATGGAAAAAAATGCCATATTTATTATTGAAGTCACAAAGTGCATTATTTTTTTTTTAACATGCCTCAAAACAGCAGCTTGGAATTTGGGACATGCTCTCCCTGAGAGAGCATGAGGAGGTTGAGGTGGGCGGGGTTGAGGTGTATATATTGTAGCGTTCCGGTAGAGTTAGTGCTGCAAAGGGTTCTGGGTATTTGTTCTGTTGTGTTTATGTTGTGTTACGGTGCGGATGTTCTCCCGAAATGAGTTTGTCATTCTTGTTTGGTGTGGGTTCACAGTATGGCGCATATTTGTAACAGTGTTAAAGTTGTTTATACGGCCACCCTTAGTGTGACCCGTATACACTTGTGTGTGTGTGTGTGAAAAGCCGTAGATATTATGTGATTGGGCCGGCACGCAAAGGCAGTGCCTTTAAGGTTTATCGGTGCTCTGTACTTCTCCCTACGTCCGTGTACACAGCGGCGTTTTAAAAAGTCATACATTTTACTTTTTGAAACTGATACCGATAATTTTAAAGCATTTATCGGCCAATAATATCGGCTGTCCGATATTATCGGACATCTCTAATATACAGGCCTCGAATTTAAACTTTTTAAGGTCAAGGCAAGTGTTGCCTTAAAGGAGGGCTCATATTTTAGGGCACCAAGGCAAACATTTTATTTCGAGGCAGGGACTTCAAGATGACACTTGATTGGCCGTAAGACATAACTTCACTTTTTGTCCATATAGATAAAAACAGTGTTCATGTATGAGATCGAGGGCTGCCAATTATAGCCAGAGTAACAATTAAGATTAGGGATGTCCGATAATGGCTTTTTGCCGGTATCCGATATTCCGATATTGTCCAACTCTTTAATTACCGATACCAATATCAACCGATACCGATATCAATCGATATATACAGTCGTGGAATTAACACATTATTATGCCTAATTTGGACAACTAGGTATGGTGAAGATAAGGTACTTTTAAAAAAATTAATAAAATAAAATAAGTAATAAATAAATTAAAAACATTTTCTTGAATAAAAAAGAAAGTAAAATAATATAAAAACAGTTACATCGAAACTAGTAATGAATGAAAATGACTAAAATTAACTGTTAAAGGTTAGTACTATTAGTGGACCAGCAGCACGCACAATCATGTGTGCTTACGGACTGTATCCCTTGCAGACTGTATTGATATATATATATTGATATATAATGTAGGAACCACAATATTAATAACAGAAAGAAACAACCCTTTTGTGTGAATGAGTGTGAATGGGGGAGGAAGGTTTTTTTGGGTTGGTGCACTATTTGTAAGTGTATCTTGTGTTTTTTATGTTGATTTAATAAAAAATAAAAAATAAAAAAATTAATTAAAAAAAACGATACCGATAATAAAAAAAACAATACCGAACATTTCCGATATTACATTTTAACGCATTTATCGGCATTAATGTCATGATATTATCGGACATCTCTAATTAAGATTATTGTTATCAATATTGAAATCATACTTACTAATTGTTAGGTAAAGCAGTGTTGGGGTGTGAACTTAATACCATCATGAAATGTGTAATGTCTAATAAAAAGACTATAGATAAACGTTATCCATATATCTAAAGACAAATATTAGTTATTTGTATTCTTTAATAATATCAACTTGTCAGCTTTTTTTCATTCCATGATGCCTTTATCTCTATGTTTACATTTTGATAGAGGGAGGTATTTTTTCTATTTATTTATTCATCTATATGTATATGTACATGTAGATGCTGTATCAGGACAGATCCATTAAGAGTTTGAGCAGAAATATGTCGTACATGAATTAACTATACACAATAAAACATTAACAACATGCTGTCACATGAATGTTTATTGAAGTAATACCTTTGTGACATGAAAAAAAACATGGCATTTACTTTTTTTGACATCAAAATAAAACACAAAGCAGTTTGGCTAATGACGATGAAGCCTAATAAACAAGTTTTTTGAGTGTGAATGTTGTCTGTCTATCTGTGTTCGCCCTGTGATGAGGTGGCGACTTGTCCAGGGTGTACACCGCCTTCCGCCCATGTGCAGCTGAGATAGGCTCCAGCACCCCCTGCGACCCGTAAGGGACAAGCGGTAGAAAATGGATGGATGGATGTTCTTCTCCAAAGCCATTTTGTACAGTACAACAGTTTGGTCAACAACAAAAAAAACAGGAGTGACACCTCTCCCATCGAATGCACAATCTTCACAGCCTGCGTTCAATTCGATTGAGATGACAAAACATTTGAGCTAGTATTCATTTTATTTGAACACTGATACAGTTTGCAGTTAAATAAAGGACGAGTGAGCATCCCAGTCAACAAACTAAAGACTTGTTTGTAAACAAGTTGTGACAATGTTCATGACACATCGCCTGCTGCATGTTTCCTCACGTTAACTGTCAGTCACAGCAGCTGAAGGTCGCTGTATTGAGAAAATAAAAGCAACATCAAATAGTTTTTCTCCTTCGCTGTCTAGTTTTAGTGTGGGGACAAGTGTGTCTGTCTCCAATATTGTCCACACCTGTCGCCATCTAACTGCAGTGTGCTGTTAAACGCACGCCGGGAAGCGAGGGAAAATGACGTTAAACCAAGCGCTTGGCTCCGTTTACTCTGAGGGGAATTCTCCAGGGCAAAGTGTCGTTAGTCTGCCATGATTATCAAGCCAAACGACGCTAGTGCTAGGGATGATGTTCCAAAACCGGTTCTCCCGATTGTTCGATAAGAAAAGAACCGATTCCATGGATTCTAATCCCTTTTTGAGAAATGGTTGCCCTTATTGAAGCCACTATAGTAAAGAAAAAGATTTGGTTCTTTATTCGAATCCCTGGGAACGAATCCCGTGTCACAGGAAATGTCCTGTGGCACGTCACAGGAAATGATGTAGCTCAGTCATTCGGCGGCAGACACAAAAGCAGCAACAACAATGGACCGGAAAAAACGCTCCAAGGGATTACTAAGAAATACGACGAGGAAACGGCTATCAGCAATTATGGCCAGGCTTCGCTTTCCTATAAGGGGAGCAATACAACAAACATGTTGAAACATGTTCAGGCCGTACATAACTTGAAGGTTAGAGAAACGTGTCGTGGAGAAGCAGCGACAGAGATGACGAAGCACGCCCCTCTTCCTCTGCTTCAACCTGCAGTCCCAGTGATAGTGCCGGTGAGTAACTAATGTTAACTGTTGCCGGTTCATTTCCATATCTGCTCACTTGTAGCCTTTAGGCTAAAATAACGTTACCTCTTATGTCAACCAGGACTGCAGTAATGTTAGCTAGACTAACTTTACCTAAGCATAGTCAGTGGCTAACGGTAACGTTAGCCTTTTTGTATGTGTTTGATAACGTTAACGGTATCTTGTAGCCTACACCAGTGTTTTTCAACCACTGTGCCTGCAGTCTGGTGTGCCGTGGGAGATTATGTAATTTCTAGGGATGTCCGATAATGGCTTTTTGCCGATATCCGATATTGTCCAACTCTTTAATTACCGATACCGATATCAACCGATACTGATATATACACATACCTGCCAACTTTTGAAATCAGAAAAACCTAGTAGCCAGGGTCCAGGGGTTGCAGGCCCCGGTAGGTCCAAGACAAAGTCCTGGTGGGGGGTTCAGGCGTCGCCCCCCCCCCGACGCAAAATGATTATTAGCATTCAGACAGGTTAAAATGTTGCTAAAACCATCACTTTTCTATCAGTCACAGTGACTTTTCAAAACAAAAATATTACAGCAAAAATCATATGGGTTGATTGACATGTTTATTCTGTAAGCTAACTTCAATAGTTTGAAATTATTTTGACAGTTAATGCCAGTTATCCTGTCAACCTTTCACAAGACTTCAATTCGTTAATTGAAAGTATAAACAGTATAAACACTTTTTACAGTAAACAAATGGTAAAACAGTACTAAACAATTCCATTAAAAAAAAAATTGCTGTCATTATTAACTTTCTGTCCAAGCTTGTATAATCTACTGCCTTGTTCAATTGTAAAAAATATTCTGTGCCTAAAATTCACATTTCTATCACAATTATCATACTGTAAACATGGTAAGCTAACTTCATTAAAATTAATAGTCCTGTCAATAGCATGGAATTACAATTCAAATGTAATTTTTTGTAAGCCTTTCAAAAGAATTCAAAACATGAAAAAGTAATGAAAATTAATTGAAGCCATCAGACACTTGAAAAGTGGCACATCACATCTCTAATGTAATCATTTGAACTTTTCAACAGAAATAGCACTGCAAAAATATTAAGGACATACTTCTGTATTTTGGTAGTTATGCTGTCAACATTTAACAAGATTTCTTCAACTTGGACTTGAAAGCATAAATAGTATAAACACTTTTAACAGTATAACAGTACTAAACAATTCCAATAGATAACATTGGTGTCATTACCTTTTTGTGGCTAAAATCCAAATGTATCCAAAGAATCTGTTTGGGCGACGAAAAACGTTGAAAGTTTTCCACTTGTATCACTAGCAACGGCATTAGACTTGTGTTTTTTTGTCCCAACGTGGTCTTTTACATCGCTAATTCCTCCGTGTCCGATCGAAAAATCTTGTCTGCACAAGGTGCAATTCGCGTAGTTTTCACCCTTTTTGGAACGGATAATTATTCCCGGATAGGCTTTTGAATATTCTTCACGGAATGACTGCAGTTTTCTTTTCGGTTTAAGACTCGTTTGCGATTTTTCTCCGGCTGATTCCATGATCATTCGCTCGTTTGGAAACAATGGCAACAGGTGCCTCGTGCTTGGCAGCGGTGCTATAAATAGCCTCGCGCATGGCATTCGGAATGGCTCGATAGGAAGTTACGGGAAGCAGTGTCGATTGTCATTGTTGTTACGCGATTTCGTGAATAAAACTTAAAAAAAATAAAAAAATTTTAATGAATGAAAAACCGTATTTTTTATCACTGCAACCGTAACCCGGAATAGGTTGATGAAAACCGTACTAATTACGGGAAAACCGGAGTAGTTGGCAGGTATGTATACAGTCGTGGAATTAACACATTATTATGCCTAATTTGGACAACCAGGTATGGTGAAGATAAGGTCCTTTTTTTAAAAAATTAATAAAATAAAATAAGATAAATAAATTTAACATTTTATTGAATAAAAAAGAAAGTAAAACAATATAAAAACAGTTACATAGAAACTAGTAATTAATGAAAATGAGTAAAACTACCTGTTAAAGGTTAGTACTATTAGTGGATCAGCAGCACGCACAATCATGTGTGCTTACGGACTGTATCCCTTGCAGACTGTATTGATATATATTGATATATAATGTAGGATCCAGAATATTAATAACAGAAAGAAACAACCCTTTTGTGTGAATGAGTGTGAATGAGTGTAAATGGGGGAGGGAGTTTTTTTGGGTTGGTGCAATAATTGTAAGTGTATCTTGTGTTTTTTTATGTTGATTTAATTAAAAACAAAAAAACAACAAAAAAAACGATACGATGATAAAAAAAAACGATACCGATAATTTCCGATATTACATTTTAAAGCATATATCTAGTAATTTCACCTATTTGTGTTAACAATATTTTTTGCCAACCACTAATCATAATCTGCAAATGATGTGCCGTTGTTGTGTGTCGGTGCTGTCTAGAGCTCGGCAGCGTAACCGTGTAATACTCTTCCATATCAGTAGGTGGCAGCCGGTAGTTAATTGCTTTGTAGATGTCGGGAACACGTCGTGTGAGATGACAAGGGTTTGTTGTCGTATCTAATGCTTAAACCAAAAATAAACAAAAGGTGAGTGCCCCTAAGAAAAGGCATTGAAGATTAGAGAAGGCTATGCAGAACGAAACTAAAACCGAACTGGCAACAAAGTAAACAAAAACAGAATGCTGGACGACAGCAAAGACTTACTGTGGAGCCAAGACGGCGTCCACAAAGTACATCCGAACATGACATGACAATCAAACATGTCCCCACAAAGAAGGATTAAAAACAACTTCAAAAGTCTCGATTGCTAAAACAAAGTAGATGCGGGGAATCGCGTTTAAGGAAGATATGGTACAGGAGAATACCAACAAAACAGGAAAAGCCACCAAAATAGGAGCGCAAGACAAGAACTAAAACACAACACGGGAAAACAGCAAAAAACTCAAAATAAGTCATGGCGTGATGTGACAGGTGGTGACAGTACACCTACTTTGAGACAAGAGCTATATTGATGCATGCTTGGTTATGCTTTAAAATCATATACAACAATTGCGACGACGACTTTTTACTGTCAACTGAGTTTCGTTTTTGTAATGATTTCTGCTGGTGGTGTGCCTCCGGATTTTTTCAATGAAAAAAATGTGCCTCGGCTCAAAAAAGGTTGAAAAACACTGGCCTACACCACTCCAGAGTTTGCAGGTCTGTCTAATAAACTAGTGCTTGCAAGATGTGAATTAAGATAATTAATTAACCGTTATCCTATTTCAGATGATGACATTCATGACAGCCAGAGTGACCATGGCAGTGTTTGCTCTGTAGCACGGAGCGTTAACCCATTTACCATAGCGAGGCATAACCATTTACCATAGTGAGGTATAACCATTTACCATAGTGAGGTATAACGCAGAGCGCAGCAAGATGAGTGAGGAGGAGAGTAACAACATTACTCGCAAGCTAACGAGAATGATGGTGAAAAATCTCCTCCCCCTTCAACTTGGTGAACACAGACGAATACAAGTAGGTTAATAATTGTATTTTGCTGACAGGCAATGGAGCAAAAAGTAAACAACACCATTACTCTGAGATTTGTTTCAAATGTAAAGTGCTGTACAATACAAATGAATGCAGGATTTTCCCAGCATGTATTTTTCTTAGGTGGCCCACTTAAAGGGGCACTAACAGGCAATATTTATTTATTTTATTACATTTTTTGGGGGGGGTAACAACAGTCAATATTTATTTATTTATTTTATTTTTTTCTTAAAAAATAGAAGTGAGCTTTTGTCAAACCAAGTATTGTGTGTGTTTTTCCATATACAACAACCTATCTGGATTCGATAAGAGAATGGATAAGGAATCGGTTCGATAAGAGGATTCGATAATGGCGTCGAAATCCATAATTTCTTAACAAACATCATCCCTAGCAAGTGCGCATGCGCCTGACTTTGTGTTGCCTAAAATGCATTAATAAATGATAGTTTTTCGGTAATTAAAAAATCAGATGGTATTACTAATCGTCTGGAATTGTATCGCAATGTATCATGATACCGTTTATTGTTACATCCCTAGTCCATTAACAAGTAAAAAGTCAAGGGTGGTCACAGGTCTTATTATTTCTTAATTATTTATAGACAAAATGCAATCATACTTTTATTTTCTTGTTTTTAAGTTTGGATACCTATTTATTTTTGTCAGGTTCAATTTATTCCTTGTACAAATTCCAATAAATATTAAGTTAAAAAAAGAAAAGAAATGATGGCGCTGGATGACCAGCACCTTACCATCATTAAAGATACTGACTTTAGACACTTTGTCAAATCCACTTTTGACTCTTTCTAACCTCCAAGTGTGTACAACCGTCTCTTATATCTACACTTAAAACAATTAATAAGAGATTTAAAAATACTTATATATTTTGTATGCTAAAAGTCTTTACGTTTTTTTTCCCCGTAACCTGGATAACTTCTTGGTAACCTGAATAACTTCTTAGTAACCTGGATAACTTCCTCGTCACTTGGATAACTTCTTAGTAACCTGGATAACGTCTTGGTAACCTGGATAACTTCCTTGTCATCTGGATAACTTCTTGGTAACCTGGATAACTTCCTCATCACCTGATAACTTCATAATAGCCTGGATAACTTCTTAGTAACCCCGATAACTTCTTAGTAACCTGCATAACTTCCTCATCACCTGATAACTTCTTAGTAAACTGGATAACTTCCTCGTCACCTGATAACTTCTTAGTAACCTGGATAACTTCTTAGTAACCTGGATAACTTTGTCACTTGATAACTTCTTAGTAACCTGGATAACTTCCTCGTACCTGAAAACCTCTTAGTAACCTGAATAACTTTGTCGCAAGATAACTTCTTAGTAACCTGGATAACTTCTGAGTAACCTGGATAACTTCCTCATCACCTGATAACTTCTTAGTAACCTGGATAACTTTGTCACCTGATAACTTCTTAGTAAGCTGGGTGACTTCCTTGCACCTGATAACTTCTTAGTAACCTGGATAACTTTGTCACCTGATAACTTCTTAGTAGGCTGGGTAACTTCCTTGCACCTGATAACTTCTTAGTAACCTGGATAACTTCCTCGTCACTTGGATAACTTCTTAGTAACCTGGATAACGTCTTAGTAACTTGGATAGCTTCCTCGTCATCTGGATAACTTCTTGGTAACCTGGATAACTTCCTCATCACCTGATAACTTCATAGTAACCTGGATAACTTCTTAGTAACCCCGATAACTTCTTAGTAACCTGCATAACTTCCTCATCACCTGATAACTTCTTAGTAATCTGGATAACTTTCTCGTCACCTGATAACTTCTTAGTAACATGGATAACTTTGTCACTTGATAACTTCTTCGTACCTGATAACTTCTTAGTAACCTGGATAACTTTGTCGCCTGATAACTTCTTAGTAACCTGGATAACTTCCTAGTAACCTGGATAACTTCTTAGTAACCTGGATAACTTTGTCACCTGAAAACTTCTTAGTAAGCTGGGTAACTTCCTTGCACCTGATAACTTCGTAGTAACCTGGATAACTTCCTCGTCCCCTGATAACTTCTAAGTAACCTGATAACTTCCTCGTCACCTGATAACTTCTTAGTAACCTGGATAACTTCCTAGTCATCTGGATAACAGTTTAGTACCCTGGATAACTTCCTGGTCACTTGGATAACTTATTAGTAAACTGGATAACTTATTCGTCACCTGATAACGTCTTAGTAATCGAGATAACTTGCTGCTCACCTGGATAACTTAAAACCCACTTCGATAACTTCCTGATTACTTTGACGTTGCTGTGTGTTTGCCACTGTACTTCAGCTCTCTCCATAAATTAACTTTTTTTTTTAATGAATTCTGCTATTCAATCAGTCTGGACAGTAATTGGTTGGTAAAAATCTGTTATTTGTAAAGCTGATTGACAACTTCTGCTCAAAATGATCTGACGACTCGAGGCAATTAGTAGAATTGGTCATTTATTATTTTTTTCTCAAGGTAATGAATTTGGCCAGAAGATACAGACACTTCTTTCATTTTGCACAAATATTAATCTCCCGTTTGTCTATGAGGAAAGGAGAAACAGGCAGTAATGAGTGAGTCTACGTAGCCTCGGAGAAGATTTCACTCTTTAACTTACTAAACAAAAGGTGCATTTTGAAAAATGTAATTAATAAAAGAAGCACATAGCTTTATGGATCCAAAACTGCAAGTTCCCCCCATTTGCAATATTACAAGTACTACGTTTTAGGGGGCAACAGTTTGCCATAGTCAAGTGAGAGAATGAGAAGACAAAATGCAATGTTCGCTTTTTCCTTCAACAACACTAATACCGTATTTTCCGCACTATAAGGCGCACCGGATTATTAGCCGCACCTTCAATGAATTACATATTTCATAACTTTGTCCACCAATAAGCCGCCCCGGATTATAAGCCGCGCCTACGCTGCGCTAAAGGGAATGTCAAAAAAACAGTCAGATAGTTCAGTCAAACTTTAATAATATATTGAAAACCAGCGTTCTAACAACTCTGTCCCAAAATGTACGCAAATGTGCAATCACAAACATAGTAAAATTCAAAATGGTGTAGAGCAATAGTAACATAATGTTGCTCGAACGTTAATGTCACAACACACAAAATAAACATAGCGCTCACCTTCTGAAGTTATTCTTCATTCGTAAATCCTTCGAATTCTTCGTCTTCGGTGTCCGAATTGAAAAGTTGCGCAAGCGTGGTATCCAAAATGGCCGGTTCCGTCTCGTCGAAGTCATCGGAGTCAGTGTCGCTGTTGTTCTGTGAATCCTGCCTTCCGGAAAGCTCGGACCACAGTTGTGACCGAAATATCTGCCCAGGCATTTACGATCCACTGGCAAATGTTGGCGTATGTCGTCCGGCGCTGTCTGCCCGTCTTAGTGAAGGTGTGTTCGCCTTCGGAGCTGTGTGAAAAAAGCCACCCGGCCTCTTCGCGTAAACTTCCCTTAACCACTCGCTCATCTTTTCTTCATCCATCCATCCCTTCGAGTTAGCTTTTATGATGACGCCGGCTGGAAAGGTCTCTTTTGGCAAGGTCTTCCTTTTGAATATCACCATGGGTGGAAGTTAGCATGGCAAGCTAGAACCACAGTGAAGGATGACTTCTCATTCCCTGTGGTGCGAATATTCACCGTACGTGCTCCCGTTCCACAGTGCGGTTCACAGGAATATCAGTTGCTGTGAAATACGGTAGTAATCCGTGTGCGGATGGAGAGATTGCGTCTTTTTATGAACCGGATCCTTTTCGCTTAGTAGGAGCCATTTTGTGGTCTTTACAGATGTAAACAGGAAATGAAACGTACGGTGATATCCGCGCGTTTTTTCTTCTTCTTCCGGGGGCGGGCGGTAGCTTACAGTAGAAGAAGAAGCGCTTCCTGTTCTATGGGGGCGGGTGCTTACCTTGGCGGTTGCTTGCGTAGAAGAAGAAGCGCTTCCTGTTCTACCGGGAAAAAAGATGGCGGCTGTTTACCGAAGTTGCGAGATCGAAACTTTATGAAAATGAATCGTAATAAAGCGCACCGGGTTATAAGGCGCACTGTTAGCTTTTGAGAAAATTTGTGGTTTTTAGGTGCGCCTTATAGTGCGGAAAATACGGTAATCATAGCAGACTTCATGAGAGACTACTTTGGGACAAATGATGATCCAGAACCTTACGTTTTTGTGCTTGAATATAAGAAGGATGATCTACAAGTTTGAGAACATGGGTGAAAAAGAAATGCAGCTTTAGTGAAACACTAAGCATCACGTATCAGTATTGCTAAGTGCTAAACAAGAAATATAATAAAACAATCACCTACTGTACAATGTCTGCTCTCAGTGGGACGTCGACTGATGGGATGTTTATATATTGCCAGTTAGATGAAGAATGAATAATAATCTACACAAAGGGTTTAAAAAAACAAAGGTGCCGCAAACGAGCGTCTTTCTCACCAACACTGGGTATAAATTGAATGTCAGAGTTGACCAACTTCTCGGTTTATGGCAACAACATTCTACTATCCAGGCATGATTTGTAAGCTAGAATTAACTTTTACCAGCTCAGAGGTGACGCAGCAGCTCAATATGTCAATATAGCAGCATAAGCTAGTTGTATTGCTGTAATAACGGCCCCGATAAAACTAGTTTGTCTGCATTAGCGCTTATGGTAACAATATTGCTAATACTTGGTTAATATGCAGGTAACAAGTTGGAAATTGAGTATTGTTGGTGGTTTCTGGATGTTTTTTATGGGTGCAATAGTGTACTCCATTTGCTGCATTGTTAGTCACCCCGTCCTTATTATGCAAAATTAGAACGCATAAAAAAAGAATAATGGGTTGTTGTCTTACATAAGGATTGTGTATGATTGGCAAAATTCCCCCCAAAAAGTGTAGTTCCCTTTTAAGATGTTCAATATTTATCCAGCTAAAAATTTTGGGACAAGAGATTGATAGTCTATTTTAATTTTGATCATTAAAAACTATTGACATTCCAATTTTAATGGTCAAAATTAATAAAGAGTAATAAAAGTGTATTGCATTTAAAAGTGTTACTAACATCTAGTGTTGTAACTAGGGATGTCCGATAATGGCTTTTTGCCGATATCCGATATTCCGATATTGTCCAACTCTTTAATTACCGATACCGATATCAACCGATATAGTCGTGAAATTAACACATTATTATGCCTAATTTGGACAACCAGGTATGGTGAAGATAAGGTACTTTAAAAAAAATAATAATAATAAGATGAATAAATTAAAAACATTTTCTTGAATAAAAAAGAAAGTAAAACAATATAAAAACAGTTACATAGACACTAGTAATTAATGAAAATGAGTAAAATTAACTGTTAAAGGTTAGTACTATTAGTGGACCAGCAACACCCACAATCATGTGTGCTTACGGACTGTATCCCTTGCAGACTGTATTGATATATATTGATATATAATGTAGGAACCAGAATATTAATAACAGAAAGAAACAACCCTTTTGTGTGAATGAGTGTGAATGAGTGTAAATGGGGGAGGAAGGTTTTTTGGGTTGATGCACTAATTGTAAGTGTATCTTGTGTTTTTTTATGTTGATTTAATAAAAATAAATAAATAAAAAAATTTAAAAAACGATACTGATAAAAAAAAAAACGATACCGATAATTTCTGATACTACATTTTAACGCATTTATCGGACATCTCTAGTTGTAACGATGCCAATATTTTGGCACCGGTACTAAAATGATTTCGGTACTTTTCGGTAATTTTCTAAATAAAGGGCACCACAAAAAATTGCATTATTGGCTTTATTTTAACAAAAAATCTCAGGGTACATTAAACATATGGTTATTATTGCATATCTGCTTACTTTCTCTTTTAACATGTTCTATCGACACTTCTGTTAAAATGTAATAATCACTTATTATTCTGTTGTTTGATACTTTACATTAGTTTTGGATGATACCACACATTTGGGTATCAATCCGATACCAAGTAGTTACAGGATCATACATTGGTCATATTCAAAGTCCTCATGTGTCCAGGGACATATTTTCTGAGTTTATAAACAATTTGACACAGGTGAGCTACAGTGTCAAGGATGCAAGGATGATACTTATAAGAAACGTACTTTATTTGTCTCCATGGAGGCGAGGATTAGTGATTTAGAAGTAGCTAAAACACGGCCGACGGCGGATGGACATTAGCCGCTAGCTAGCTAGCCATGTCTTAAAGCACCTCTTCCTGAGGTCATATCAGTGTTATAACTTCCCCTTGATCGTTAGTTTGTACACCAAAATGCACCCGTTCTCCCTTTTCTGTCTACACACTGTGTCTGCTTGTAAGTACGCCGTGATTGTGTGCCGCCGAACATGCTCGTCTGCTCGTAAACCAGCAATGTCACGATTGAGACTTTTCTTGATTGATTATATTATTCCGTCATATTCCGTACAATTGACCACTAAATGGTAACACCCGAATACGTTTTTCAACTTGTTTAAGTCGGGGTCCACTTAAATTGATTCATGATACAGATATATACTATCATATATACTATCTTCATAATACAGTCATCACACAAGATAATCATCAGGGTGTATACATTGAATTATTTACATTATTTACAATTCGGGGTGTGTGTGTGTGTGTGGGGGGGGGGTGTTAGGTTTGGTTGTTATCATCAGTCATCAACAATTGAGAACAGAGAAATGGATATTGAAACAGTGTAGGTCTGAGTTGGTAGGATATGTACAGCAAGTAGTGGACATAGAGAGAGAGAGAGAGAGATCAGAAGGCATAAGAAAAGTATCTACATTTGATTGTTTACATTTGATTATTAACTATCCGGGGAGGGTGTTAGTTTAGGGTTGAAGTTGCCTGGAGGTGTACTTTTATTGCGGTTTTGAAGGAGGATAGAGATGCCCTTTCTTTTATACCTGTTGGGAGTGCATTCCACATTGATGTGGCATAGAAAGAGAATGAGTTAAGACCTTTGTTAGATCGGAATCTGGGTTTAACGTGGTTAGTGGAGCTCCCCCTGGTGTTGTGGTTATGGCGGTCATTTACGTTAAGGAAGTAGTTTGACATGACTTTGACGCGGGCGCGGGGGGGTGCGGGACCGGTACATTTCAGAGACGGTATCGTACCGAAAATGATTCATTAGTATCGCGGTACTATACTAATACCGGTATACCGTACAACCCTGCTAACATCATATATTATGATTACATTAGTGCTTCAAACATTAAATTGGTCACGTGTTAGGGCTGACAATAATATATCTTTTTTGGCAATCTTTTGTGAGACAGCAAAATGTGTTAATATGCTGGCTGTCCAAAAAGCTAACAACACACAAAGCTAATGTGAGTGTCACGCGCGGGCGTAGTTGGGTCATTTCGTACAAAAAGCCGCAAGAGGATATGATGCTTAAACGCCATTGGAATGTTAGCGCTCTCTTGGCAGCGTGTAAAGGTTGCAAACAGCTCCTTTAACACACATCGATAATGGTTTACCACTACGTGCCCCAGAGGGCTCATTGATTCCGATCCTTTTGTCACGTTGCACCACAAGGAGGCTTTGCCGATTAAATTATTGGCAAAGAGCAAGTTGACCGTTCTGCTGGAGTCACATCATTGGCACAGATTCTCAATACACAAAAAAACGCATGTGGGTGATGAACGAGCCATACGGAGCGAGCAATTATCCCGCTTCCATGGCGACGGGAAAGCAATTAAAGCTCCGGCGTGTGTGGTGGAGTACTCAGACAGGAGGAGGAGTGATGGAGCTTTGTCTTGTCGCTGCAGAACCACCTCAAATTGAAGACCGTCAATTAGAAAGAAAAGCTGTGATTGGCCAAGCGTGCGCTTTTAAACACTGAAGGATCTTTTTTATTATCTTATGTTTCCCCTGAACAATTTACTTAAAGGGGAACATTATCACAATTTCAGAAGGGTTAAAACCATTAAAAATCAGTTCCCAGTGGCTTATTTTATTTTTTGAAGTTTTTTTCAAAATCATACCCATCACGCAATATCCCGACAAAAAAGCTTCAAAGTGCCTGATTTTAACCATCGTTATAAACACCCGTCCATTTTCCTGTGACGTCACATAGTGAAGCCAATACAAACAAACATGGCGGATAGAACAGCAAGCTATAGCGACATTAGCTCGGATTCAGACTCGGATTTCAGCGGCTTAAGCGATTCAACAGATTACGCATGTATTGAAACGGATGGTTGTAGTGTGGAGGCAGGTAGCGAAAACCAAATTGAAGAAGAAACTGAAGCTATTGAGCCATATCGGTTTGAACCGTATGCAAGCGAAACCGACGAAAACGACACGACAGCCAGCGACACGGGAGAAAGCGAGGACGAATTCGGCGATCGTCTTCTAACCAACGATTGGTATGTGTTTCTTTGGCATTAAAGGAAACTAACAACTATGAACTAGGTTTACAGCATATGAAATACATTTGGCAACAACATGCACTTTGAGAGTGCAGACAGCCCATTTCAGGGGCGCTAAGAACATATATTTTTCCACGATTTCAGCACTCAGGTTAACCATACCTAAATAGACACAAAATACTGCATTACACAAGACTACTCGAATGATTGAAAAAAATAAATGTTTTTAAGCTAAATTATTGGTAAACAGTTTATGTATAATAATTTACGTAAAACCGCGAGTAATAAATAAAGTTTTCATCAATTAATATATTCTGTAGACATACCCTCATCCGCTCTCTTTTCCTGAAAGCTGATCCGTCCAGTTTTGGAGTTGATGTCAGCAGGCCAGGGAAGCTAGGGTCTTTATCGTTGGAAATGCATCTGCTTTGAGTGTCGCAGGATATCCACACATTCTTGCCATCTCTGTCGTAGCATAGCTTTCGTCGGTAAAGTGTGCGGAACAAACGACTGACCATTTCGTCGGCTTTCCCCACACCCTCGTATTTTGAACAAATTTCGTCCAATTTCTTGCCACTTTCGTATCTTTGGGCCACTGGTGCAACTTGAATCCGTCCCTGTTCGTGTTGTTACACCCTCCGACAACACACCGACGAAAGTGAGAAAATGGCGGATTGCTTCTCGGATTGCTCCGAGAGCGAACATTAGAAAGGCGTTTAATTCGCCAAAATTCACCCATTTATAATTCGGAAATCGGTTAAAAAAATATATGGTCTTTTTTCTGCAACATCAAGGTATATATTGACGCTTACATAGGTTTGGTGATAATGTTCCCCTTTAAAGTCACAAAAAATATATTTTTCAACAAACAAATTAATTTAAAGACAGTGAAAGGGGAAAAAAAAACATTTAAAAAGAAGAAAAAAGAGCTAATGAATCAAGCCTAAACACAAAAAGCACTGTAAGCTGACTTTTCATTATTTCTCATGAGCAAAAGGGATGTTCCTATCAGGGGTTTAGGCTGACGATTCCGATACCGATCATCCATGACTAAGATCAGTCGATTAATAATCCATTTGCTACCGCTTGTCCCTCACAATTTGGACAAAATATTACTATGGGAAATGAAACAATACAATATATTACTGCATACGTCAGCAGCCATAATTAGGAGCTTTTGTAACCTGTTTGCTTGCTTACTACTAAAAGAAGTTGTCTAATATGTTCACCATCTTATTTAATAACAAAATTGTTTTGATTGCAATAAGAAACCTATGTTTAATGTATTGTAAGATGTTCTGTTAAAATAAAGAATAAAGACATGTTTTTCTGTGGTTCCCTGTTTTAAAAAGTATTGAAATGTATCTAAATACATTTTGGTACCGGTACCAAAACATTGGTATGAGGACAATACTTGACGCTACATAAGATATGTACAGAGTTCGATGATCAAGGCCCAGATGAAATGGTATTAAACAGGATATTCAAACACGGTCCACTTCCACTGTTGTCGCACTCACAAAATAATTTTTGTTTTAATGTATTTTTATTTTTGATAGTTAATACAGTGCTGTATCATGGTGCTTTTATCCTCATCACAATGGATGTTTGCAGGTGTCTCAACTGAAGCAATCAGAAAAGATTTGAACGTTTTCAGGAAGTTTATTAAATCATATGTACGATGTACACTCCATCCCAATTTTAAAGGCCTACTGAAAGCCACTACTACCGACCACGCAGTCTGATAGTTTATACATCAATGATGAAATCTTAACATTGCAACACATGCCAATACGGCCGGTTTAACTTATAAAGTGCAATTTCAAATTTCATGCGAAACTTCCGGTTGAAAACGTCTAGGTATGATGACGTATGCGTGTGACGTCGATGGTTGAAACTGAAGTATTGGGACGCCATTGTATCCAATACAAAAAGCTCAGTTTTCATCGCAAAATTCCACAGTATTCTGGACATCTGTGTTGGTGAATCTTTTGCAAATTTGTTTAATGAACAATGGAGACTGCAAAGAAGAAAGCTGTAGATGGGATCGGTGTATTAGCGTCTGGCTACACCAACACAACCAGGAGGACTTTGACTTGGATAGCAGACGCGCTATCCGACGCTAGCCGCCGACCGCATCGATGATCGGGTGAAGTCCTTCGTCGCTCCGTCGATCGCTGGAACGCAGGTGAGCTTCGGTGTTGATGAGCAGATGAGGGTTGGTGTAGGTGGAGAGCTAATGTTTTTATCATAGCTCTGTCGAGGTCCGTAGCTAAGTTAGATTCAATGGCGTCGTTAGCAACAGCATTGTTAAGCTGCGCCAGGCTGGAAAGCATTAACCGTGTAGTTACAGGTCCATGGTTTAATAGTATTGTTAATTGTATGTCTATCCTTCCAGTCAGGGGTTTATTTCTTTTGTTTCTATCTGCAGTTAAGCCCGATGCTATCACGTTAGCTCCGTAGCTAAAGTGCTTCACCGATGTATTGTCGTGGAGATAAAAGTCACTGTGAATGTCCATTTCGCGTTCTCGACTCTCATTTTCAAGAGGATATAGTATCCGAGGTGGTTTAAAATACAAATCCGTGATCCACAATAGAAAAAGGAGAGAGTGTGGAATCCAATGAGCCCTTGTACCTAAGTTACGGTCAGAGCGAAAAAAGATGCGTCCTGCACTGCACTCTAATACTTCACTCTCACGTTCCTCATCCACGAATCTTTCATCCTGGCTCAAATGAATGGGGTAATCGTCGCTTTCTCGGTCCCAATCGTTCTCGCTGCTGGTGTAAACAATGGGGAAATGTGAGGAGACTTTCAACTTGTGACATCACGCTACTTTCGGTACAGGCAAGGCTTTTTTTTTTATCAGCAACCAAAAGTTGCGAACTTTATCGTCTTTGTTCTATACTAAATCCTTTTAGCAAAAATATGGCAATATCGCGAAATGATCAAGTATGACACATAGAATGGATCTGCTATCCCCGTTTAAATAAAAAAAAATCATTACAGTAGGCCTTTAAGTGCAATATAATGTTTCACCTTCGCAGGGTGCTGGACTTATAGCAGCCTCCGCGCCGTGTAAGAGAGAAAGTACTTACAGTAAAAGTTGTTGGGAAAACACTCGTAAGGCCATACTTGACAGGAACGCCCAAAATTTTGCCTATCGTTCACAATCATTATAAAGACATGACGACAGATGGATTTTTTTTCTCAAGCATATTAAACGTAAATAAAAGTCAGCTTACAGTGGAACCAATGGGAGCTCCACAATTACGCCCATAAAATCCAATAAATAATTCAAATACCGCCAACAATACTCCATTTACATTTCGTGACTAAGTATTAGCGATTGTCACTACTCGATTGGTACCGGAAGACAATTTCTCCACACACGCGCAAAAACTAGGTCACGTCCGTCAACTTGTTTTACGGCAGTTATTTTCGTGCACGCCGTCACTGCTACCGTGGTTTTCTTTTTTGTAATCTTTATTCAAATAACAATATAATTTAAAGATTACATACAGAACAAAACAAACGCTGCTGAAAAATACAGTATTTATTTTGAAACAGTACAGAAATCTGAACTCTGAACGATGTGTTAAGCAGCCTTAAATGGGAAATAAATCAATCTTTTTTTACTACTTTATTCTAACAATTCACAATACTGACGATTTAAAAGTCTACTTTTTCCTCAATCCACAGTGTGGGGGCAGGTGTAAGTCAGCGCTGATTGTAAGAGGAAAAGTCACCGCCACTGTCCATGGTACTGAGGACGAGCACCAGCGGGCAGGGGCGGGGCATGTGCTGACGGCGAGACACAGCTGGCAGGTGATTAGATATCACAGGTGGTACATGTTAATATAATCATCTGTTGTCTTTAACAGTAAGCAGCCGGGAGCAGAGGGAGAGAGAGGATTGGGAGTGACGGCAACGTCACGACATGCCGAAAAACATTTTGAAAAATCTTGTTAAAAACATTAAAACTTTGTTAAACCTGCACGCTTGGCTCTTGTGCCGTGTCTACAGTGGAGCGGCTAGGAAGCGACTTCCACACACAGATATAGATTTAAGTTACAGTGACTGTCTAGTTTAATAAAAAAAATCAACATTATAAAAAAGAAATTGAAAGTATATCAAACAACCCTTTATTGTTGGGAGTCAGTGGCGCTCCCCCCTGCGTCATTTGTTGCAATGACAGAAGATTTAAAGTTGTTGAAAATGTGGCGATAATAATATTATATTTTTGTGAATCCACCCATTTTTGGTATTTATTTTCTTGTTCCATTTTACTCCTAAGTAAGCATTTAGTTATATACACAACATTCATTAAATATTCAAATATCACAAGAAAAAAAAATGCAAGTCCAGGAAGTGATGTGGTCTTCGCGCATGTGTGAACCGATCGTGTCGTCCAGTACGGATCGCGTAGTGACAGTGATATTGTTATTCTAAGCGCTAACACAGACAAACTATTTATAGCAGCGCCGTGATCACGAGCATGTGTCCCTATGTGTACATTATCGAGTGGTCTGCTGCTTCCTGGCTCCCTTTAAGTTAATTGGAGATCATAAATCATGCATCTGTCCTGGACAGAAGAAGTCTGAGCAGGTATTCCGACAACTTGGTACACTTTGACAACCATTTAGGACCTGGAACTGGCGAGGACAACACGAAAAGACGCTTGGTCTTTCAGTTTCTTCGTGAGGATTATGAGTAATTCTTCATCTAAATGTGAATGTATGAACATCCTAGCAGTCAGCATCCTAATGACAGCAGACATTGCACAGTAAGTGATGTTGAATTATGTTTGTTGGCACACATGAAGTTTGCAGTGAGTAATCAGTGATGAACAAAAAAAAAGCAAACGTGATGCATTTTTTAAATGAACGCGTATGCTTAAAATGATCAAAATACATCAATAATAAATATTATAAATATTTATATGGCCGTTACTACATTACATACATAGTTACATCAGGTATATAGAACCCTAATGAAGGTGTTTGGATGTTTTTTAAGGGCTTTGTAGGCGGAATTGCAAATGAAAGTCTTACAAAAAACTGTTAAATGCCTGGTCATGTCTTCTATAGAGGGACTTGATCCACTACAATTTGCCTATCAAGCAGGGAGAGGTGTAAATGACACAAAGCTTGTTATACTCAACAACCTCTACAAACACTTAGAGAAGCCACAAGCCCATGCCAGGCTCTTATTCGTTGATTTTTCTTCAGCATTTAATACAATGCAGCCACATCTCTTAATAGAGAGGCTTGTGTCTACATTTGAATTGTCTCACCAGCTTGTGCTATGGATTTTAGACTTTTAAACTGGCAGAGAGCAAAGAGTCTCTGTAAATGTTGGTCTCTCTGACTCTGTAACCATCCCCACGGGTTCACCCCAAGGATGTGTCCTTTCACCCTGACTTTTTAAGATGTATACTGATGAATGCAGTAGTCGGCAGGAGGACACCTATTTGATTAAATTCTCTGATGACACGGCACTGCTGTCCCTTCTCATGAGAGCGCCCCAACTGATTTTATCTCCTGGTGTGACTGACTTTTTGTATGTACCTAAAACCAAATAATTATTGATTTTAGACGTAAGAAGGACATTTCTACAGAATGCATCATACATAACAAAAAAGTAAAATCGTACGGGGACCAGCTGAAGTTTTATGTGAACACAGATTTTATAGTGAAGCGAACACAACAGAAAGTAAATTATTTCTCTGTCAGGCCTGTTACTCTCGTGTCGTTTTTATAAAATATTTATTGAGAGTCTTATTGAGAGGAACTTGCATGGCTGCGGTAGTTGTGACCCCAAGATGCAGGAAACAGGAGAACGACGTGCAGGTAAGAGTCTTTTAATATACTCAAAATGGGGAGAAGCAGTCATGCATGCAAAGGTCCTAAACATAATCAATCCTTGAGACCTGACAAACAGGCAAGGCAGGCATAAATAGCCGCCTGATTGGCAACTGCAACCAGGTGTGCCAGGCTGCCAATCAGGGACAGGTGAGGGAAACGAGCGCTCAGGGAGACATGCAGGAAGGGGAACAAAAATAAGAGCGCTGACAGTGTCACGGCTTGACCGCATGCCTCTCAGCGCTCTGCTGGGCGTGTCTCTGGGAGAGTCCCTGCACGTGCCTTTCCAGCCGGGGGCCACGCCTCTGCACAGCTGCGCTCATTCAGAAATCAACACACCAGACGTTGATGAGACTCCACGCTTCATAAGCCAGCACGCTTTGCATCTCAGCGCCAGAACGTAGCCATCTGTATCGCAGAGTAAGCTTCTAACGTATCTCCTTCTTGATGAACATTTTTGCTCTCTGTGTCCACCCACCTCTGTGCTCATTGTGCTGTGTCCTTTTCCCTCGTCCTGCCATATTCGTCACAAGCTGTGTGTCTTGTCTCCCCCGGACCGCCTCTGGATCTCTTACTGCCTTCCCGGATCTCGACCCCTGGCCTGCTTACGGACTCGGACGCCTCTCTCCTACCCCCGACATCTCGCCTGCTTGTGGACTACCGAGCCAGCCTTTCCCCCTTTGGACTTCCACGCGCTTCTCAACTTACACCTTCAACACCTGCTGGTAACACCCTCATTGTAAACGCCTCACATAGTCTTGCACCCAACTTGTTATTTAATTACACACTCATCACTATATCTAGAATAAATACACCAACGCCTAAACAGCATTCCTGCCTAGGTGCCATCTTCTTCTCCCCTGAAACGTTACAGACAGGAAACAAACACCAAACAAGGAACCACAACCAGAAGTGAAGTGACAGATCGCCACAGTACCCCCCACCCCCAGGGACAGATTCCAGATGTCCCCTCCAAAAAACCAGAACAAGTTCAAAGTCATGGGAGGGCGGAGGGAGGACTTGGTGGTGGATCGCCAGGCCAAAAACACCCGAATCCACCGGGAGGAGTCAGGCAAGTCGAAAGCCGCTGCAACAGGCAAGGTAGGGGACCACAGAATGGCCACAATCGTGGCCGTCGAGCAGGCGGACGCAAGTTAACGTCCATGCCTGGGTCCTGCGCATCACTGCCAATAGCGCGGAGGGAGTCCATAAAACCAACACTTTCTTGGCTGATGAGGAGGTTGCGCGTAGTACTGGCGCACCAGCAGCCGTGAAGGTCCATGCCTTCACAGATATAGTCATGTGCAATCGCTGCTAATAGCACCAAAAACGAAGATAGCTGTTTCGTGGGAGGCGCCGCCGAAGACGACAGCTTTGTGGGAGGAGCCGCCGAAGATGACAGCGTCGTGGGAGGAACCGCAAAAGACGAAGATGACTGCGTCGTGGGAGGAGCTGCCGAAGACAAAGATGACTGCGTTGTGGGAGGAGCCGCTGAAGATGAATATGACAGCAGTATGTCTTTCCCAGCACCGCTGCTAGTAGTAGCCCCCCCTTATGAGGCGGATGCCAGACGCCATCCTTTATTGGGAAGAGGAACTCTTGGTTGTCGGCGTCCCCTGCTGCAAAAGCCAGGGAAGGGCAAAAGGGGGCCAGGAGGAGGGACAGCGACACGTCCTACGCCGAGTCCCAACAGGATGCCAGGAGGGACAGCGCGGAGCCTTCGCTGGACTGGCAGGAAGAAGCGTTGAAAGTCCCACTGGAAGAGTGGGGGCCGGCGGCCAAGCTAGGCGGACCGCAGGAGGCAGTGACCGAGCCGGGCGGCACACCAGGGTTGGCTGTTGGGCGGGAAGCGTGTCCAGTGCTTGAACAGCAGGCCGAGGTGCAGGCAAAGGAGGTTGCCGAGCAGGAGACAGAGAAGATGGCAGCGACTGCACAGGCGGAGGTGGCATAGCCGGGCGGAGAGCCGGAACCGGCAGCCGAGCCGGGCGGGGAGCAGAAGGCGGAGATCCGGGGATGGCGGCCGAGCCGGAGGGAGAAGGATTGCGCCTACTGTGCGGTCCAGAACGCCGGCTCCACGTCGCTGACAGGGGTTACCGCGACGTCACTTTCTGGCTCGAGAATTCTGTGAGGAACTCGCATGGCTGCGGTAGTTGTGATCCCAAGATGCAGGAAACAGGAGAACGACGTGCAGGTAAGAGTCTTTTAATATACTCAAATTAGGGAGAAGCAGTCAAGCATGCATGCAAAGGTCCTAAACATAATCAATCCTCGAGCACTGACGAACAGGCGAGGCAGGCATAACTAGCCGCCTGATTGGCAACTGCAGCCAGGTGTGCCAGGCTGCCAATCAGGGACAGGTGAGGGAAACGAGCGCTCAGGGTGACATGCAGGAAGAAGAACAAAAATAAGAGCGCCGACAGGAAACAAACACCAACTAAGGAACCACAACCAGAAGTGAAGTGACAGATCGTCACACTTATGTGTTTTTCTTTTATTTGTTGGTTTCACTGTCTTTTAGTTAAAGACCGAAACAGCCTGAACAGTATTAAGTCTTGCTCTCAGATTACGGGAGTAAAACTAGGAGCCTTAAACTTCTTCTGCAACCAGCAATTCCTCCGAAGAGCAAAGAGCGTTTTAGCCTCCCAGAGCCATGTCGTTACGGGTGAATTCTCTCTGTTGCCTTCAGGGTGACGTTATGCACTTCCTATGTGCAAAACAAATTGCTTTTCCAAATCATTCGTCCTCTCTGCACTCAGACTCTTAAAACGTTTAATTCTTCAGAGGGTTGTATTGTTGCACTGTTTATGTATTTATTGACTATTTATTATGGGCCATGCATGTGTAGGCTTTGTGAACCATGACAACCTGCTGCTCAAAATTAATTTCCCCTTGAGGGATTAATAAAGTTGTTTGAATTCAATTGAATTAAAATTGAATTGCTCCCATTGCTCCATTTTAAGCCCACTTTTGATCGCATGTATTTAATATTTAGAATGCAAAAAAATAAATAAAAATCCATCCGGAATCCGCCCAGTTGCGTGCCTTTTTTGGGAGAATAAGGCCCTAATAGCGTTCATGATACTGCATGTATGTACTGGATGTTCTCAGCTGCAGCAATAACATGCCTCACATCAATAATCATTGCTTCCCTCCTCTTACGTCCAATGTTATCTTCTGTAAGCGTGATCGATTCCAATTCAGTCAAAGTAAAGTTTCATCAAAAGCGCCCGAGCCTCGCATGAGTGAACACACACAAAGAAGTGCGGAGACAAATGTAAGCCGACTTCAATTATAAGCTCTCGGGATGATTTCGTAACTACAGCCAGATTGGATTTTTGTCTGGTTGCAGCAAATGAAAAGGAAGGGTCAAATTAATTAATGTGGCCAGATGAGATATGCATTTTTTAAAAGGAGCAAGATTCAGTAATTCAATTTAAAGTCATATAGAGAAACTGGAAAATCCCGTGCAAAGCACAGACCTCAGCCAGACCCAAGAAGTCCTGAATTCAGATGGTGATCCGGATCTTCCCCCAAAACGTTATTTTTACGTTTAGCCTATTTTAGTTCCGTTTTGTAGTTCGGTACCAGCATCCTCAAAAATCTAAATTTTAAAAGCAAGACTAAAGTTTATGCATGTTCTAAATAAAAGTAATGTTGACAGATTTTTAAAACCTTTCAAAATCATATTTAAAGGAGCCATATGTAATAATTTCATGTCAAGTCATTAAATGGCCCTGATGTCAAAAGGCATTAATAAATCATGTTCTTTTCGAATACCTCTAACTGATAACAGTTGTTCATATGCTCATTTCAAAATTAGATTTACAGCCCCAAAATATTGTTATTGTTTTAATTTTTTGATGCACCGTTTATCCAATTAGAAAGTCTGTGAGTGTGTCACATTCAGGTTGCCATCGCCATCTTCGTCGAGCTACTGCCACTGGTAAAGTTACTAAACATGTAGTAAATCTAAAAGGCGTCGTTACGATTCTCAACTTATTCATGACAAAGCCAGGAACAAATGAGGATTTGTATCGGGGATGCCTTTGAAAGATGGAGACGATTAAAGGCAGAGACGATTTTATCAGCTGACGCCAAACTTGCTAATTGTCTCTTTGATAGGTAAGTAAGGCATTTATGTGTTCTTATTATTTGTAATAAATGGAAATGGACATTTCGTATGTAAACTATATTGTCCAATACAGTCTATGACCTGTCTAACAAACCTAGCATGTTCGCGCAACGAATGCTTAGCATGCTAGCCCGGTCAATGACACATCGACGTATAGGCTAACAGGGGAAATATATGTCTGTTAACCTGTATGTCGATGTGTCATCCAACTGACAGGGAAAAGTATATTTTCGACAAATAAAACCTCCAAGGATATGGGTAGTATCAGCCTATTTAATTCTCATTATGCAGATATGCTGAGGAAATGGGTTCCAACTAAGGCTGGTCGATATATCGAATATATTTGATATATCGCGGGTTTGTCTCTGTGCGATATAGAAAATGACTATATCGTGATATTCAAGTATACGTTCTCATGCAGTTGCTTTTAGCTGCGGGCATTACAGTACAGACGTTTCTCACTCTTTCTTGTCTCTCCTTCTCACAGAGACATAAAACAAGCGCACCTTCTTACATACGTCACATACTGTCGCGCGTGCAACGTCATACGCCCTTGCGGAACAGAGAGGTAGCAGCATAGGTAACGTTAGCTGTGATGCTAGCGATGCGGTGCGAGTGGTAATACGAGAGAAAGAAGGTGCGAATCTGGTAACAAATGAAGGAAGAAGAATTCATTCCAAAGAAAAACAGCACAGGGTCCATCGTCTGGCGGTGGTTTGGCTTCAAGCGGGAATATGTCGAACAGACAACCGTAATATGTCAAGTATGCGGAAAAAGCGTTGCTACAAAAAGTAGCATTAGTGCTAATTTGTAGCATTGTTTAAAAAGTCACCCGCTAGAGAATAAGGAGTGCTTGAAACTCCGCATGTCAACATCTCCGGCCGGTGCCACACCCACAAAATGCCGAAGCAACCATTTCCAGATCAACACCGTATGAAACAACTAGTCAACAACAGAAGGATATAACGTCCGCAGGAACCTACAACATAGCGAAGGATTTGATTTCCAATTATGCAGCTCATTTTTATTTGACAGTTTTTGAAATATCTTGTGTGACATCATGCACAAAAGTGCACTTTATTTGTTTTAAAACATTGTAGTTCTGTACAAAAAGTGCACTTTAAATTTAGTGTTGTTTTGATATGTCATCTTAGTGACATCATGCACAAAAGTGCACTACTAGCTTGTTTTAAAATGTCTCTGACAATCTTGCACTTTCTGTTTTGAAATGACATGAATGTTTGTGCCACTGCTTAATAACTGTTTAATAAATACACTTTTGGTCAATTGACTAACTTGTGATTTCCCTCTCTGCATGAAAGTTTAAAATGAGCATATATTAATGCAGTATGAAGAAGAATGTTTTAATGTAGACACATAGAATCATCATACTGCTGTGATTATATGCATCAAGTGTTCATTCAAGGTTAAAGCAAAATATGGAGATATATATCGTGTATCGTGACATGGCCTAAAAATATTGAGATATTAATAAAAGGCCTTATTGCCCAGCCCTAACCGCAACATTAGCACGGCTTATTGCGGTTTCTGGTACTGTATGTGCACCAGGCATATATGGGATGGTATTTGCTTGGCACAATATAATGCATTACATATAATGAGTTTCTACTTTGTGTATTGACATGGTAGTAGGCTATATGATTAATGCCTAATGTGGTTTTTGCGTAACGTGGGTTGGCTCTTAGAATAGCACTCTGCACTGAAAGATGGTGATGTGCGTACATGGAAGATAATGCAGTGCGTCAGGTTGGATGCAACATGGAGTTACGCTGAACGAAATGTGGCGATAATTTTACTGTTGGCCTTAGCTTGCCATCAAAGTAGGACTATGCAATATATTATTATATATAATTATGTTGATGGTGGTCCGTGCGGTCCAACTAGACATTTTAGCAGGGTAATGGCAACAATCGGTCCCAACTCCCGACGAAAATATTGCTGCGTAACTTTACAAATACATTTGGCTAATTGACATTAGTAAAATGTGGCATAGTTACTTAATAAACCATCTTGCAAGAAGCATCCATCCATCCATTTTCTACCGCTTATTCCCTTTTGGGGTTGCGGGGGGCGCTGGAGCCTATCTCAGCTACAATCGGGCGGAAACCTACAGCGTAAGACTCGTCAATTGCCATTTGAATTTTTTTGTCGTAGGATTCGGATTCTTATCTGGCAACCTCAGTCATGGAGAGTGGGAGGGGACTACAGAATTTTTACCGTGATTGCAGTACCATTTCTGGCCACATTACTGCATATGGCACCTTTAAAGGGGAACATTATCACAATTTCAGAAGGGTTAAAACCATTAAAAATCAGCTCCCAGTGGCTTATTATATTTTTCGAAGTTTTTTTCAAAATTTTACCCATCACGCAATATCCCTAAAAAAAGCTTCAAAGTGCCTGATTTTAACCATCGTTATATACACCCGTCCATTTTCCTGTGACGTCACATAGTGAAGCCAACACAAACAAACATGGCGGAAAGAACAGCAAGCTATAGCGACATTAGCTCGGATTCAGACTCGGATTTCAGCGGCTTAAGCGATTCAACAGATTACGCATGTATTGAAACGGATGGTTGTAGTGTGGAGGCAGGTAGCGAAAACAAAATTGAAGAAGAAACTGAAGCTATTGAGCCATATCGGTTTGAACCGTATGCAAGCGAAACCGACGAAAACAACACGACAGCCAGCGACACGAGAGAAAGCGAGGACGAATTCGGTGATCGCCTTCTAACCAACGATTGGTATGTGTTTGTTTGGCATTAAAGGAAACTAACAACTATAAACTAGGTTTACAGCATATGAAATACATTTGGCAACAACATGCACTTTGAGAGTGCAGACAGCCCAGTTTTCATCAATTAATATATTCTGTAGACATACCCTCATGTCAGCAGGCCAGGGAAGCTAGGGTCGATATTCTTCTCTTGATCATCTTCGGGACGGTGTGAGCCAAGACATCCAGGGGGGTTTAGCTCGCTCGTCTGCAGGAACAAACTGCCGCCATTGCTTGCCGTGCTACCGAGGTCCTTTGTCCTTGAATTGCTCACACACTCCGGCAGATTCAATGGGGGTCTGGCGGCAGATTTCTTTGACTTTATCGTTGGAAATGCATCTGCTTTAAGTGTCGCAGGATATCCACACATTCTTGCCATCTCTGTCGTAGCATAGGTTTCGTCGGTAAAGCGTGCGGAACAAACGTCCAATTTCTTGCCACTTTCGCATCTTTGGGCCACTGGTGCAACTTGAATCCGTCCCTGTTCGTGTTGTTACACCCTCCGACAACACACCGACGAGGCATGATGTCTCCAAGGTACGGAAAACAGTCGAAAAAACGGAAAATAACAGAGCTGATTTGACTCGGTGTTTGAGAAAATGGCAGATTGCTTCCCGATGCGACGTCACGTTGTGACGTCATCTCCCCGAGAGCGAATATTAGAAAGGCGTTTAATTCGCCAAAATTCACCCATCTAGAGTTCGGAAATCGGTTAAAAAAATATATGGTCTTTTTTCTGCAACATCAAGGTATATATTGACGCTTACATAGGTCTGCTGATAATGTTTCTCTTTAAGGCCGTTTGAGATTTTAGGAGAATTTTAGAAAGTTTATGGCATTCAATTCAAATGTAAGACTTTTAAGACTTTAAGGCTCTGTAGATACCCTAAAATATGCAAGAATTAGCTTGAATAGCTAAATTGCATGTGTTTAGTTTTTTGAAAATTATTCCATACCAAGTCCAATTTATATCTATTTTATACAGAACCCACTTTATAACAATTACAATTTTCTCAAACTACTAGTTTTTGATCAAATAAAAGTGAAACTTGTTATAAACTGTCATTTTAATTTATTGGTTTCTTTAAAAAGTAGACAGCGGAAAAAAAATCATAAATCTAATCTTTTGTGAAAAATTTTCACGCCATATTGCCCAGGCCCTACACAAATAAATACATCACATTTGCGATGCCCCCTGTAGGTTGGATACAAATTACATTAAAAGACAAAACATAGACATATTTTTAATCATTAGACAAACGGTCAATAAATCATATTTTCACAAGACTAAGCTACATCCATCATACACCTGCAGAAAGAACCGAGGGCGTTTAATGGCTGAAAAAGCCATTTCCCCGTGAAAGTGCAATTAGCGTTGGGAATTATCAACATCGGCAGAAAAACAGACGCTGATGGAGGATTAATGCAGTTTACCAAGTTTATTTTTAAACAAACGGAACTAAGTGACTTTGTTCCGTCAGACTCGTTCGTCTCTTGCAGCCGATTTGAAAGTCTGTACAACAGAACACACACACACACATACTGCTTAACATTTGGAATGGGAACCAAGTTTTTGATCATCACTTGGCGGGACCACCTAGGGCTGGGTGATATTTCGATATACTCGATATATGGCGGGTTTGTCTCTGTGCGATATAGAAAAATGACTATATCGTGATATTGTAGTATACGTTCTCACGCAGTTGCTTTTAGCTGTGGGCATTACACTACAGGCTCTTCTCACTCTTTCTAGTCTCTCCTTCTCACAGAGACATAAACAAGCGCACCTTCTTCCAAACGTCACATACGTATACGCCCTCGCTGAGCAGAGAGGTAGCAGCATGGGTAACGTTAGCTGTGGTGCGAGTGGTAATACGAGAGAAAGAAGGTGCGAATCTGGTAACAAATGAAGGAAGAACTAATCCCTAAGAAAAACAGCACGGGGTCCATCGTCTGGCGGTGGTTTGGCTTCAAGTGGGAATATGTTGAACATACAACCGTAATTTGTCAAACGTGGGGCAAAAGCGTTGCTACGAAAAGTAGCATCACTGCTAATATGTAGCATCATTTGAAAAGTCACCCGCTCAAGAATGAAGAGTGCTTGAAACTCCGCATGTCAACATCTCCGTTCGGTGCCACACCAACAAAATGCCAAGGCAACCATTTCCACATCAACACCGTATGAAAAAAATAGTCCACGACATAAGGAGATAACGTCCGCAGGAACCTACCACATAGCGAAGGACGTACATAATTTGATTTCCTATTATGCAGCTCATTTTTATTTGACAGTTATTGAAATATCTTGTGTGACATCATGCACAAAAGTGCACTTTATTTGTTTTAAACTATTGTAGTGGCGTTCTGTACAAAAGGTGCCCTTTAATTTAGTGTTGTTTTGTCATCTTGAGGACATCATGCACAAAAGTGCACTAATAGCTTGTTTTAAAATGTCTCTGACAATCTTGCACGTTTTGTTTTGAAATGATATGAATGTTTGTGCCACTGCTTAATAACTGTTTAACAAATACAGTTTTGCTAAATTGACTTAGTTGTGATTTCCCTCTCTGCATGAAAGTTTAAAATGAGCATAAAATAATGCAATATGAAGAAGAATGTTTTAATGTAGACACATAGAATCATCATACTGCTGTGATTATATGCATCAAGTGTTCATTCAAGGCTAAGGCATAATATCGCAATATATATCGTGTATCGCGATATGGCCTAAAAATATCGAGATATTATAAAAAAAAAAAGGCCATATCGCCCAGCCCTAGGACCACCTTTTCTACAGGTTGTGGAGGTATAAAAAAAAAAAAAAGGTAAAATGGCCACTGCACAGTTAGCTCATACACGTCTTTAAATCTCTGGATCGATGAAGTAATGTGCTGATCATTCTTACTGGGGACCCTGGGGAAAAAGAGTTAATATAGTTCATGGGGACCAAATTTAAATAATTCTGCATAATTCACACAAATTTGTACGTGACTACTGAGGACCATTAAATTAAATATGACATGATCCTCAGAATACAGCACTACAGCTGTCATAAATGATAAATAAATGATAAATGGGTTGTACTTGTATAGCGCTTTTCTACCTTCAAGGTACTCAAAGCGCTTTGACACTACTTCCACATTTACCCATTCACACACACATTCACACACTGATGGAGGGAGCTGCCATGCAAGGCGCTAACCAGCACCCATCAGGAGCAAGGGTGAAGTGTCTTGCTCAGGACACAACGGACATGACGAGGTTGGTACTAGGTGGGGATTGAACCAGGGACCCTCGGGTTGCGCACATCTTATAGGAAGCTTCACCACTTAAATGTTAAAGCAAATCCTGCATCTTCTGTGACATTACTGAAAACTGCTATTTAGCAGTAATGAAGTTGTCTGCAACTCCAACTACCATATATAGAAGGATGGAAAATTCTGAATGTGAATCATACTTTAAGGTAATAATGTTTAAAGCTTAAAAAAGCTTAAAAATCACTTAGGCATCTTCAGAATGGATCTGACTATGATTTAAAAAGGTTTCCCTGTTTTTTTGTCCCCATACCGTCAGAGGTTCCCTAAAGGTGACTGTGTAAACAGAGCAATGTCCCCATTAAGTCAGCATTGCCAGAACACACACACACACACACACACACACACAAAGTCTATCTTTGAGTGACAAATTAGTCTTCAGGGGCCCAAAGGTCAATCTGGTGAGAATACTATTGCTTGGTCTGGATTTTCGTTTCAAGTTTCAGATCAAGGTTGGAGGCGCTTTGACTGAAAGCGGCAAGAAAACACTCTCACCTGTAGTTTGAAGATCAATACATTCAATCCATGAGCACACAGTAATCAAAATGATGTTTTTTCTTTTCTTTTTTTGCTTTCCACCTGGCAATTTGTACCAAACAAGCCATCATGCAACCGGGTCAGCCTCAAACGATAAAAGCTCAGCTCCCGTTAATGCATCTAATGTCCTTTATGATGTCACTCCAGTGTGTGTGTGTGTGTGTGTGTGCGTCACAATGACATTGTCACATCCAAAGCTTAGCATAATGCTGCAATAGGCAAGGCATGACAGCACAGCCTGTCGTAAAAATGCCGTTTGCCTGTGCCTTTGTTCTGGTCTGGATGTAAAAAAAAAAATCAAAGTCTATATGAAAAATAACCTGGGTAGAGCAGGAGATTTAGCTGAAATCTCTCTCTCTCTCACATACACACAACCACACGCGCACGCAAACACATCAAACCCCACATCGTTTCATGCACCTTCAATGCCAGGAGCTGCCATCTGTTGCGGCCGTGGCTTCACACAGATGTGTGTGTTTGTGTGATTTCATCACGATAATAAAAGGTGGATTGATTCAACCGGTCAGATAGCATCTTTTATCCCCCTCAGATGTTCCTAACTGGGCCGTACGCTGGGTACGTGATTAACACGTCAGTCTCACATTGTGGAGATCTGGGTTTGAATTTTCACCGGAACATTTCTGTGTTTGCATGTTCCCCAGGTACGCCGCCATACTCCCACGTTACAAAAACAAGCATGTTCGCCATGTACTTTTTTTGGCCTCTTTCATAATCCCTATATAAGACAATAACACACGTTTTTCTTTTTTCTTTTTTTTTATGCATTCTAATTCGTAATATACGGCAAGTGCAAGCTAATAGGAGTAATCTATTGCACCTTATTAATAAGCCTTCTAAAAATATATTTAAAAAAACGCTAACTATATTCCATTTATATCTCTTGACCTGAAAATCAACCAAGTGTTAGCGATATTTATATTATAAGTAATAACGCAGCGGAACTACTTTTAGTGGTGCCGTGAACACAGAGCGATAACTAGCTCATGCTGCTATGTTGACATTAATCAATCAATCAATGTTTTTTTTTAGCCCTAAATCACAAGTGTCTCAAAGGGCTGCACAAGCCACAACGACATCCTCGATTCAGAGCCCACATAAGGGCAAGGAAAAACTCACAAGTGGGATGTCAATATGAATGACTATGAGAAACCTTGGAGAGGACCGCGGATGTGGGTGACCCCCGCCCCCTCTAGGGGAGACCGGATACAATGGACGTCGAGTGGGTTTAGCATAATATTGTGAAACTCCAGTCCATAGTGGATCTAACATAATAGTGAAAGTCCAGTCCATGGTAGGGCCAGCAGGAGACCATCCCGAGCGGAGACGGGTCAGCAGCGCAGAGATGTCCCCAACCGATGCACAAGCGAGCGGTCCACCCCGGGTCCCGACTCTGGACAGCCAGCCCTTCATCCATGGCTATTAAGCTGCTGCCTCGCCTCTGAGTTCATTCATCCATCCATTTTCTACCGTTTATTCCCTTCGGGGTCGCGGGGGGCGCTGGAGCCTATCTCAGCTACAATCGGGCGGAAGGCAGTGTACACCCTGGACAAGTCGCCACCTCATCACAGGGCCAACACAGATAGACAGACAACATTCACACTCACATTCACACACTAGGGCCAATTTTGTGTTGTTAATTTTAATTTATAAATCATGCCTCTCACCTGGATAGAAGGATGTGGACATAAACTGAGAAGTTGGTCAACTTTGACATCTAACTTATACCCAAAATGTCACAACGTGGACTATGGCGCAGTTTCCTGCGTGGATTGCTCTCCCGAGATGCAAAACAACTTGACTGGACATCGGATGAAGGTAGATACATGATTTAATTTATCACTCAAAAAAGGGTACCAACAAAAGGCGCGCACAAGGCGGAGAACAAACTTGGCTATGAACAAAACTAACACTTAGACAGAAACCATGGACATGAAACAAAACTACACTTACTGTGACGTGAAAAAACTAAACTTACGTGGTATGGCATGAAGCATAAACTATCGAATAAACAGGGCATGGTAATGACAATGTCGCCAGGACGACCAACATAAAATGACCGGCTTAAATGATAGTGACATGATAGGCAACAGGTGCGTGAGTTCAAACAAATGACAGGTGAAACTAATTAGTAACCATGGTGACCAAACAAGGGAGCGTAAACATGAACTAAAAGAGTCTTAAACAACCAGAAAATAACATAATCCAAACATAATCCAAACCACAGAACATGACACAAATATGGCGAGAAAGACACAAAAATGAGATTAATTGCACCCCCCTTTAAGACTTTGTGGGGATTGTGATTATTCTTCATCCAAACAGGAAGATATAAACATCCCATTAGTCGTCATACCAGTGAGAACAGACATTGTACAATAAGTGATTGTTTTGTGTTTGTAGTTTGTATTTTTTGTTTAACACTTAGCAATACTGCAACATGCTAGATCTGCTTATCACTCACCTGCTTGAAGATCATCAAGTTTAGTCAGGCTCAACAATATAAGGTTCTGGATCATCATTTGTCCCAAAGTATACTTTGCTGTTTACAATTAAGTCTGCCATGATTAGTAGTGTTGTTGTTGAAAGAACTAGCCAACATTGTGAAACACAGCCGTATGCTTAAAACAACCAAAATATGTAAAGATAACATGTTATTATTAATGTTACTACATTACATATGTACTTACAGCATGTATATAAAACGTTGGAGGTTTTTGCTTTCTTTTAAAGTGCTTTATAGGCAGAATAGAGCGTGTCCTATTACTCCCATTAGCTGACATTTGCTAGTGTTTATTTACGAGTTAGAATGCATAAAAGAATAAAAAACATTTGTTCTACTCTTACATAATATTTGTAAATGATAGGTAACATTTCAAAAACTGCAGTTTCTAGGGGTGTAACGGTACACAAAAATTTCGGTTCGGTGAGTACCTCGGTTTAGAGGTCACGGTTCGGTTCATTTTCAGTACAGTAAGGCAACAAGAAAATATATATTTTTGGGTCATTTATTTACCAAATTTGTAAACAATGGCATAACATACATATACACACAGGGTCCATTGCCAGGATTAATGTGGTCAACATATATAAAATACAAACTAAATAAGATAAGGCTCAGAATGGTTCCTTAACAAAACCTTTCTACATATAAAGTGATTTTTTTGATTGATTGATTGAGACTTTTATTAGTAGATTGCACAGTATAGTACATATTCCGTACAATTGACCACTAAATGGTAACACCCCAATAAGTTTGTCAAGTTGTTTAAGTCGGGGTCCACGTTAATCAACATTAAACTGCCTCAAGTTGTTGCTCAGATTAAATAAAATGACAAAACTTTTCTTCTACATATAAAAAGTGCAACATTAAACAGTTTCAAGTCAACTCAGCCTCAGATTAACTTTTCTTTCACCCCCCCCAAGCCTGGCTAACTTGGCAGTAAGAGGATATATGGGCTCATTGTTCTTCCACCATAGAAGTGGGTCAAAATCTAGTTTTTAATGCAATATGGACTTATATCTGCTGCTATAAAAACATTTGTTATTGCTTTAGCCCTGCCTGACTCGCCGAGGAGAGGCTGCTTGAATGCGGTGGTGACGCTTCAAATGGGTTAGCATGTGTTATGAGAGTAGCGTATGTGTGTGTGTGGCCCTTTAATATGTGACAGCATGTGAGGTGAGTATGTGGGCGAGCGAGGTGAGGGAGCGGTAGCTGAGTGCAGGGAGTGGCTTGTGTTTTGTTGGATTGGCTGTGTGCAAGACCTCAATAAAGCCACGATTTGCAACTAATCGCCGGACTCGTCATTTACTCTGGAATCCGGAGCTGTGGAGAACCACTGCCGGGTAGAGTGAAGGGTGTTGCCCCCGAGAATACATCAGCCCTGGAGGAGTGTCTCCCCTGCGCTCCACGACTACGGTCTGGGAGCCAGAAGCAGGAAAGGTGCAACACATGTTTGACGTGTTCAAAGTGTGTCAACCGCAACACATTTTTATTTGTGATGTGATGTGCATACCATAATTTAATTTGTTCTGTAAACGAATGAATTATGTGTTACATGTCGGCAGACCAATAGTACTGCACTGTACGTAGTCTCGCTTCACAGACAAAGGAAGGACAATATCACTTCAGTTCTCTTTTAGTTGGATGCACAAATGTTTTTGTTTTGTATTTTCGAGCCGATCTGATACATTTTAATCTTGCTTCATTGGAGCACTTTATTTTGGGAACTATTATAGTGTTTGGATTTATTGGGCTGATGTAATATCGGCAAGATAATTATCCGTCTGATTTTCATTATTATGCAATGTTGCATTATGTCATCCAAGCATGAGACTATTGGCAGTGCATCAAAAAAAAAGAAAGGAAGTGAAATGAGTCATTCATAAAGTGCTTAGAAAGGGTTGCAATGCCGATCATAACTCTTGACATTTGCATTTTAAAAAATTTGAATTTTTCCGGGAATAAAAGGGAAGGACCCGAAACTGTGCCGCTCCAGCTTACCGTCATGGAAGGTCAAAATACGAGAACAATACAGAAGCAGGGGAAAAAATGGTAAGGAGGGCAAAATATAGTATAAGAGTTTTCCAGTGAAAACAGGAAGCTTGACAGGTATGATGCTGATCAATGTTGGCAGTATTGCCGGTTTGAAAGGGTCATATAATGTTGTTTTTTACATTGAAAACACTTCCTTGTGGTCTACATAACATGTAATGGTGGTTCTTTGGTCAAAATGTTGCATGGATTATGTTTTACAGACCATTCTCAAGCTGCTTTCTGACCGTCAGATATAAGTTTAAACTAGTGTTGTACGGTATACCTGTACTAAAAGAACCTCTGTACTAATGAATTAAAAACGGCACTAAACTGCTTTTGAAAAATACAGGTACTTTTTTTTCTCTTCCCCTCCATCGACATGGTGTGACAATGCTGGCATACAAGCCGTGGCGCGTAGTAGTCAACACACAGGATCAATGGACATATTTTGGCTTCCAACCTATCAATAAAGGTGGAGCTATAAACACTGAAGCACTGCTCCGCAAGTGGTGCTTTAAAACATAGCTAGCGGCTAACGTCTCTCTGTAGTGTTTTAGCTACTTCTAAATCACTAATCCTCGCCTCCATGGCGACAAATAAACTACGTTTCTGACAAGTGTCATCCCTGCAGGCTGAGGAATGGCTGAACATGCTTTGCTACAAACTGTAGGACACAATAGCTCACAGTCACCGCTAACAGCAAGCTAGCGCTCCTGAATGTAAACAAAAGGGTTGGTCTATACAGATATCGATTGTAACGATATCAAAATACAAGCGCATTATCGAGTTGATACTACGATGATTACATCAAGATTTTTTATCATCAACTCTTTTTTCCATATTTTATTTGTATTATGTTTTTACACTCAGGAAATACGTTCCTGGACACATGACGACTCTAAATATGACCAATGTATGACCCTGTAACTACTTGGTATCAGATTGATACCCAAATTTGTGGCATCACCCAAAACTAATGTAAAGCATCCAAACAACAGAAGAATAAGTGCGTCTTACATTTTCACAGAAGTGTAGATGCAACATGTCAAAACAGAAAATAAGTAGATAATAGTAAATATTAGGGGTGTAACGCATACTTGCCAACCTTGAGACCTCCGATTTCGGGAGGTGGGGGGGAGGGGGGGGGGGGGGGTGGTTGGGGACGTGGTTAAGAGGGGAGGAGTATATTTACAGCTAGAATTCACCAAGTCAAGTATTTCATATATATATATATATATATATATATATATATATATATATATATATATATATATATGTCTTAATAAGGTTATCCAAAAAATAGTGCTCGATACCGTAGTAGAGCGCAATATATGTATGTGTGGGAAAAAAAATCACAAGACTATTTCATCTCTACAGGCCTGTTTCATGAGGGGGGGTACCCTCAATCGTCAGGAGATTTTAATGGGAGCATTCGCATACCATGGTTTATATAGGGCACAGAGTGGGTGGGTACAGGCTGGCCTAGGGGCGTGGTGATTGGCTCATGTGTTACTAGGAGGTGTTTCCGTCTATGGCGGCATGTTGTTACAATTTCGCTGCGCTTGTTGAGGGATGACAGGTCTGGACGGTAAATAATAAACAGTTTCTCTTTCAAGCATAGGTTGCATCTTTTATTACCACTATTGTAAGGTGTGCTGGATGCAAGAATTTGCCATGTTATTGAATATTCAACATTATTGTCTTTGAGGTCCCAAATGTGTTTGCTGAGTTCTGTGGTATTTCGCAGGTTTTTGTTCCTGAAAGAAGCCTTGTGATTGTTCCATCTGGTTTTGAATTCTCCCTCGGTTAATCCTACATATGTGTCGGATGTGTTAATGTCCTTGCGTATTACCTTAGATTGGTAGACAACTGATGTTTGTAAGCATCCCCCGTTGAGAGGGCAATCAGGTTTCTTTCGACAATTACATCCTTTGTTGGTTTTGGAGTCGCTCTGTCTGAGGGCCGACGGCTCATTTGCAATTGTTTTGTTGTGGTTTGAGATGATTTGTCGTATATTGTTCATGCAGCTGTAGCTCAATTTAATGTTGTTCTTGTTGAATACTTTTCTTAGGATGTTGTCTTTGGGAAAGTGTTTGTCAATCAGATTGAGGAATTTGTGTCCAATGTTCGTTGAGACGTTTTTGCTGTATGGGGGGTTGTACCAGATGATGTTGTTCCGTTTTCTGTTCTTTTTTGGCTGGTTTCCTTGCGTGGGTTCATAGGTGAGGGTGAAATTGTATCTGCTTTCATCAAGGGCTTTTTGGTACGGGGGGGTTGCTTGGTCAAATTCAGCTTTGCTAGATGACAGCATCGATAGCCTTTTATTGATTCCGGTAGGTATTCTTTTCGTGGTGGTGGGTGGGTGGTTGCTGTCATGGTGCACGTATTGGAGTGTTGTGTTGGGTTTCGTGAATGGTTGGTAGCTGTTATTTCTCAGGTTGAAAGTGACGTCAAGGAAGTTGACGGTTTGCTTGTTGGCTTCAATCGTGATCCGTAGGCCGTTCTCTTTGAAAATTTGGCATATGCGCTTCTTGGTATTCTCGCTGCTCCTTGGCGAGGCGTGACACACTGCCAGTCCGTATTACACATATACACACACATAACACTCATCATATAAATAAGAGTATACCAGAGTCCTATGTACACCATAGTAATTTATTGATATGGCGCATAATGTCCTCCTTTTTGGTGTCATGGAAATGGTCACCCTAACCGAGGTACGTACCGAACCGAAATTTTTGTGTACCGTTACACCCCTAGTAAATATACACGTAGATTCCATTTTCTACCGCTTGTCCCTCACATTTTTGACAAAATAACACAAATAGAAATGACACAATATGTCACTGTATTGCTAGCAGCCAAATTAGAAGCCTTTGCAACCTGTTTTCTCGCTTACTATTAAAAGAGAAGTTGTCTATTATGTTTACTATCGTATTTAAAGGGGAACTGCACATTTTTTGGGGAATTTTGCCTATTATTCACAATCATTATGAGAGACAAAAAGACAAAAGGTTTTTGATTTTTTTCTGCATTCTAAAATGTTAAAATTGCCTCGTTTTTGGTGGCTAGCAATGCACCATGTACAGTATTCCTCCGAACCTACTCCAAAGCAACATGTACGCAGGAACAAGGGCCAGGGTGGTACGCTGGAGTTATACAAAGGGATACACAAGCCCCATCATAGTCCTTGATCATGCGCTCAGGAAGGCAATAAATGGGCGAGAGCAGGAACTTTGCTTGTTGTTTAACATTCTTGTTAAACAACAAGAATGTTTCCAAAGTGCTGCACAGCCCTGTTAAAAACAATATTAAAAACACCAATGACTGAATAAAAACAAAAAATAAATAAATATAAAACCAATATAAAAACAATATAAAAATAAATATGATTAAAAACCAATTAAAACAGTAAATAGAAATCAAAATTTATAAAAAAAAAACAAAACACAGAGGACAACAGAGGACAGGACAACAGTAGCCTCACGTTTGATCGTCTCTCGTTTCAAACAGGACGATATACGTCTTTGTGCATCGCTCGTTTATTTAACAGTGGAATTAACTGAACAGAGTGACCTTTCTTCTCAGTCATTCATAATCTTTGTCTCAGCGCAGACGAAAGCGGGGCGCCACGGCCATGAACACACTCACAGTACGGAGAGCCCGCCAGGGAGAAGTGCCGCAAAGTAACTCAAATTAGAAGGGAAAAAAATAAGATTAAAAAGCCATATGTCCCATAGTGGAAATAGTTCAGCTTCAAATTGGATGGGCAATACTAGAGTGTGAATGTTGTCTGTCTATCTGCGTTGGCGGTTAATTCCACTGTTAAATATATGAGTGATGCACAAAGACGTATTTCGTCCTGTTTGAAACGAGAGACGATCAAACGTGAGACTAAACAATACTGATTGGCAAACATGGTTTTCACATTCGGCAGAGAAAAAAAATAAAACCTCAGCCTTTTGTGGTTATTTACCGCATTAATTAAAACCTCAATGTCCATTCGATTCTGATTATTGACCTACTCAGTGTCATGTCTGTGTGATCATGTTTTGTTTTAGTCATGTTCGGTTTTGTTTTTGGACTTTTTGTTTTGTCACCATAGCAACCCATTAGCTTTCACCTGTCACGTCACGCACCTGTTTTCGTTAATCATGTCGGTAGTATTTAAGTTCATTGTTTTCAGTTCGTCGTTCTGGCGAAACCCCGTATTCATACCCCTGTCACACTCTGTCTACCTCTGCGCACTTCATGCCATGTCCAAGTAAGTTTTTTTCTATTAATGCCACAGTTAGTGTTTTTGTTTCATTGTTCACAGTTTTTTGCCCCCGTGCAAGTCTTTTTGTTTCGTTAGTCAAGTTTGTACATCCGCCTTGAGCGCGCTTTTTGTTCCTTTGAGTGTTATAAATAAATATGTATTCACCTTCACGCCATGACCAGTCCAGCTTTACTTGCATCTCGGGAAAACAAACACACCATAGTCCACGTCTTGACACTCAGTGGCCTAGTGGTTAGAGTGTCCACCCTGAGATCGGTAGGTTGTGAGTTCAAACCCCGGCCGAGTCATACCAAAGACTATAAAAATGGGACCCACTACCTCCCTGCTTGGCACTCAGCATCAAGGGTTGGAATTGGGGGTTAAATCACCAGAAATGATTCCCGGGCGCGGCACCGCTGCTGCCCACTGCTCCCCTCACCTCCCAGGGGGTGAACAAGGGGATGGGTCAAATGCAGAGGACAAATTTCACCATACCTAGTGTGTGTGTGACAATCATTGGTACTTTAACTTAACTTAATCGTGCAGCCCTAATCTTTGCAATGCCTCTACAGTTTGATTTCAAATTTTCAGGACTTATGCAGATCCCCAATGCACAAAAGCAGGTACCAATGGGTAAGAAAAATTGGTTTGCATTCGATATGTCCGATAATATCGGGCTGCCGATGTTATCGTCCGATAAATGCTTTAAAATGTAATATCGGAAATTATCGGTATCGGTTCGGAAATTATCGGTATCGGTTTCAAAAAGTAAAATGTATGACGCTGTACGTAGTGGTACACGGACGTAGGGAGAAGTACAGAGCGCCAATAAACCTTAAAGGCACTGCCTTTGCGTGCCGGTCCAATCACATAATATCTACGGCTTTTCACACACACACAAGTGAATGCAACCCATACTTGGTCAACAGCCATACAGGTCACACTGAGGGTGGCCGTATAAACAACTTTAACACTGTTACAAATATGCGCCACACTGTGAACCCACACCAAACAAGAATGAACAACACGTTTTGGGAGAACATCCGCACCGTAACACAACATAAACACAACAGAACAAATACCCAGAACCCCTTGCAGCACTAACTCATCCGGGACTCTACAATATACACCCCCGCAACCCTCTACCCCTCAACCTCACCTCAACCCCGCCCACCTCAACCTCTTCATGCTCTCTCAGGGAGAGCATGTCCCAAATTCCAAGCTGCTATGTTGAGGCATGTTAAAAAAAAATAATGCACTTTGTGACTTCAATAATAAATATGGCAGTGCCATGTTGGTATTTCTTTCCATAACTTGAGTTGATTTATTTTGGAAAACCTTGTTACATTGTTTAATGCATCCAGGGGGGCATCACAACAAAATTAGGCATAATAATGTGTTAATTCCACGACTGCATATATCGGTATCGGTTGATATCGGAATCGGTAATTAAGAGTTGGACAATATTGGAATATCGGCAAAAAAGCCATTATCGGACATCTCTAGTTTGCATAATAGGGCCCCTTTCAGACACTGAAATGCCACAACCATCATTAAGGACAAAATGGTAATTGAACATGTGAAAGGATCTGCATTATGGAAAATGAATAAATAATCACCGTTATTGCTATCGATGGATATAATTGAAAGATCAGCAAAGAAAAAATGTATGTTTAGGTGTGCCATATGAAACAGCACCACAGAAGGAATAAGTAAGAGCCATCGAGTGAGCGATACATCAGTCATGGTTTACCTTGGAGTGTTCCTAAGCAGGGGGGCCAGATAACATTTCAAAAACCTTCAAAGTGCAAAATGGTTTCAAACAGCGTGCACAATCACTGAGGACGCAATCACCAGAGCGAGGCTATGGACATGCATCATTCCCAAGCACTTTAGAAGCATTTCCAAAAAAGTGTTATTTTGGTGCAGGCAGGATGAAATCTAGCAATCAGTTGCACAACACACAAAGTAAATGTATGAACATGCCACGACTCACACGCCAATTGTTGCCTACGTGTTTCATCACGGTCTAATGTCACTTTGCAATTGTCCTCAAAGAGGATTTTATTCTTGTGTTGCTGTGGTGAACTTGCATCTCACTGGCATCACTTAAAGATAGATAAGCTGAAAAGCTGATGACTGCATTAGTAGTATAAACCCACATGGAACACTCAGTGGTCAAAGGCAGACTGTATGGATTCTGTCTTATTTCCCTTTTGGCCTCTATACCTGCGAGCATGAAAAGAAGAAAAGTCTCCTAAGGCGCTAGTCTTGATGTTATTAGAACTTTGAAAAAGTGTGCATGCACTCTCACCGTGGCTGACTTTACATTCACTCTTCAAGGCCTTTGGGACGAAGCAGCACAGCAACAATGTCATGCAGACATCAACGTTTTATAACAGCAACACTAAAAAGGATGGAAATCACACATTCCAATTTAATTCTGATTCACAGGGTGACGACTCAAGTAACAATTGTTTCAACTCAAGTCGATTCTCAAAATATATTATTTGGCATATACATTTAAATCAAATCTTCCTAACAGGTTACAAAAGCTCATCTTGGCTGCTAACATACGTATACTACGCAAAAATGGGCTTAAAAAAAATAGTTATTGAATATTTTACATCGATTTAGAATAGGTATGAAATAAACGATATTAATGGTAACTGCGGTAAAATTACTGATGGTTAGTATTACTGTTTCAAATTAAAACTATTGAAAAAACGTGATTGATAACTGCACTTTGATAAACTCACAGACTGACTCGCGCCAACTCACTAGCTTAAAGGTTAAAGGCCTACTGAAACCCACTACTACCGACCACGCAGTCTGATAGTTTATGTATCAATGATGAAATCTTAACATTGCAACACATGCCAATACGGCCGGGTTAGCTTACTAAAGTGCAATTTTAAATTTTGTGCGAAATATCCTGCTGAAAACGTCTCGGTATGATGACGTCTGCGCGTGACGTCACGGATTGTAGAGGACATTTTGGGACAGCATGGTGGCCAGCTATTAAGTCGTCTGTTTTCATCGCAAAATTCCACAGTATTCTGGACATCTGTGTTGGTGAATATTTTGCAATTTGTTCAATGAACAATGGAGACAGCAAAGAAGAAAGCTGTAGGTGGGAAGCGGTGTATTGCGGCAGGTGTTGTGCCGGATAACGCACCCCCGCCGTAGAATGCACCCCCTGACTGTTGTGCCGGATAACACAGCCGGTGTTTCATTGTTTACATTCCCGAAAGATGACAGTTAAGCTTTACCATTGGCCTGTGGAGAACTGGGACAACAGAGACTCTTACCAGGAGGACTTTGAGTTGGATGTGCAGACGCGGTACCGTGAGTACGCATGCAGCTCCGGCTTCCAAACATTTGATCGCTTGCCCGTACGTGCGTGCCGCTATATGCATGTCACGTACGTAACTTTGGGGACTTTGGGGAAATATATGTGCTGTATGAACTTTGGGGAGGTGAACGGTACTTTGGGCTGTGGGATTGAGTGTGTTGTGCAGGTGTTTGAGTTGTATTGGTGGGTTATATGGACGGGAGGGGGGAGGTGTTTGTTATGCGGGATTAATTTGTGGCATATTAAATATAAGCCTGGTTGTGTTGTGGCTAATAGAGTATATATATGACTTGTGTTTATTTACTGTTTTAGTCATTCCCAGCTGAATATCAGGTCCCACCCGCCTCTCACAGCATCTTCCCTATCTGAATCGCTCCCACTGCCCTCTAGTCCTTCACTCTCACTTTCCTCATCCACGAATCTTTCATCCTCGCTCAAATTAATGGGAAAATCGTCGCTTTCTCGGTCTGAATCGCTCTCGGTATCATATGTAGAAGTGGGGGAAATAATCATTTTTTAGATGCATCCCTATTCGGACATGGACGATTATAGAATTGATTAGCAAATATCAATAATCGATAATCTATTTATTTATTGTAAATAAAGTAAAGCATACAGTTCTCAAATTTGGCTGACTGCAGCAAACCACCTCACCAAGAGATCAGACAAGCTCCTTTATTAGAGGGCACTTATGTTCCAGTTTTGCACACATTTTTATAAGTGGTTAGAGTGTCCGCCCTGAGATCGGTAGGTCGTGAGTTCCAAAGACTATAAAAATGGGACCCATTACCTCCCTGCTTGGCACTCAGCATCAAGGGTTGGAATTGAGGGTTAAATCACCAAAAATTATTCCCCGGCGTGGCCACCGCTGCTGCTCACTGCTCCCCTCACCTCCCAGGAGGGCGAGGGTGATGGGTCAAATGCAGAGGACAAATTTCACCACACCTAGTGAACGTGTGACAATCATTGGTACTTTAACTTTAACTTTACTTTAATATATGTGGGAAATACCGGTAATTTAACCGATTCTTATTCCAAATGAATTGTTTTCTTTTTTTGTTGCAAGTGATAAACGCTTATTTAGTGAAACGAAAATAAATGTAAAACTGCATCAATATACATAAATTAAAGATGCATCAATAATCGATTTTTAATCGAATCGTGAGGTGCCCAAAGATTCCCACCTCTAATCATATGTGTACATATTGTATCTGCTGATGAAGTTATTTTGTAGTTGTGAAAAAAAACAAAAAACAAAAGGCCGATACCGAATTAAAAAAGGTCGATGCGATATACGTATAAAATGCCAAATTCGGGTTCTATAATGACGGAATGGCACTTTCCATTTCCGGTTGAAAGCACTAAATGGAAGGACACTGCAGCACCTATAGTGAGCAAACCTGGCCAAAAGATGACACCATAACACAAACAATAACACACATTTTCAGTGTATTTGTCACGGCCAGGGCGCATTGGAATGCGCACTCATCTTTGCGATCTGCTTGCCGCACAAGTCTCTCTCTCTCTCTCTCTCTCTCTCTCTCTCTCTCTCGACTGTCTTCCTCGATCCTCGCCTGGACACGGACCTTGTCTCTTCTCTCCTGCCCTGGATCATCTGCCTGCCCCACGGATTTCCGTGTTCCTTCGCTCTCGACAACACTTGGTAACACACACCTCAGCTAACTACACACATAGCCTCTCACACACACACACACTCTTGGGTTTTGACTCTCCATTTCCTTAGTGTAGTTTATTAGTTAATGTTGTTTATTATTGTTGTATATATTGACTATACATATAATAAATTATTGAACATTATCCCCCTGGTGTCTGAGTCGTCATCTCCCCTCCCTCTGTAAACATAACAGTATTTGCTTGTTTGTCTGTGTAAACTACCTACATTATGGCCGTCAGCAAAGAAAAACCAAAAAATTAGCCGCACTGTTTTATAGGCCGCATCATTCAAAGCAGTGACGTGCGGTGAGGTTGATGGCTGGTGAGGCACTGACTTCATCACAGTCAGATTTACAAACATATGAACCCTAAAGAGTATCTTATTCACCATTTGATTGGCAGCAGTTAACGGGTTATGTTCAAAAGCTCATACCAGCATTCTTCCCTGCTTGGCACTCAGCATCAAGGCTTGGAATTGGGAGTTAAATCACCAAAAATTATTCCCGGGCGCGGCGCCGCTGCTGCCCATTGCTCCCCTCACCTCCCAGGGGGTGAGCAAGGGGATGGGTCAAATACAGAGGACAAATTTCACCACACCTAGTGTGTGTGTGACAATCATTGGTACTTTAACTTAACTTTAACTTTACACATACAAACTGTAGCACACAAAAAAGCACATTTAATTAAAAAAAACGTTATTATGGTCTTACCTTTACTTATAAATGAAGTCCATGCGCAGCTCCTTTTGAACAAAAGCATCGATAACTTGTTTATAGAAGCCTTCCTTATCTTTCTTCAGTTTTAAAAGTCTCTCTGTCTCTATGGAGATCTTCCTTTAAGTATTACCTCCTGCTTCGATTGAAAATGTAGTTTAGAAAACTGTTTTATTTTAGATATGTAATCCTCCATGTTAATAGTCCATGCAAGAGGAAAAAATAAACGATCGCTGCTAATTGTTGCTGCTTGTTGTCACTTCTTCTGTAGCCGAGTAGTCGCATGAATGATCTTTGGGATCACTAGCGCCCTCTACTACCAGGAGGCGGGATTACTGCGAGCCTCACACAGTGCGTCTTCGCAGCCGTTTTATGATTGCTCAGCACAAGAAATACGTTACACACATACAGTTGTTGACAAAATACACTGTACATTATATACCTCAACTAACTAAACTATGGAAATGTATAATATAATTCATATTGCAATACGGTCTCACTGCACAGCAGGCCAGCAGTTAGCCGAGTCATTGCGCAATCCATGGTGAGGCTCAACTGGCTGCTGACTCACCGCAAGTCTCTTCTCAGTATTTGAACGGCAAATGTGAAAATTCAGCGATTTTGAATAAAAATAATCTAAAACTGGTGAAGTTAAATGGAAAATAACTTTATAGTATAATCACTGGATACATATAACAATTTAATTTTTTTTTTTTCTTTCCATGATGGCACGTGAGGCCCCGCCTCACCTGCCTCCCCTGACTGCACGTCACTGGTTCAAAGTGTAGGAAACAAATAGTGGTTTATAGTCTGGAATTTATGGTATTTAGCATGCGCAATGTGATTTATTAACACTCATCACAGTTTTGCGAGGACTATTTTGCGTTTTGCACATGTGACAAGAACGCGCAAACTGCAGGTTCAGTGCTAGCGCTGCACAGACAGACGATGGACAGATGAGAATCATCCGTCCTACGTGTGTGCGTCAACATTTTGGATGGTCAGGAATAAAAAATATCAGACATATTGTGTATTCAGCTACATTATATTTTAACATCATAGCTGCTGGATTAATTAAGGGGCTGATTAACACAAATTCAACTGATGCATTCTGGTGTCCTTTAGTATTTTTTTAATAGCGTTAATTTTCACATACTATATACAGTATATTTCAGAATAATTGTCATAATTAGGGATGTCCGATAATGGCTTTTTGCCGATATCCGATATTGTCCAACTCTTTAATTACCGATACCGATATCAACCAATATATACAGTCGTGGAATCAACACATTATTATGCCTAATTTGGACAACCAGGTATGGTAAAGATAAGGTACTTTTTAAAAAAAATAAAAAAAATAAGATAAATAAATTAAAAACATTTTCTTGAATAAAAAAGAAAGTAAAACAATATAAAAACAGTTACATAGAAACTAGTAATTAATGAAAATTGGTCAAATTAACTGTTAAAGGTTAGTACTATTAGTGGACCAGCAGCACGCACAATCATGTGTGCTTACGGACTGTATCCCTTGCAGACTGTATTGATATATATTGATATATAATGTAGGAACCAGAATATTATCAACAGAAAGAAACAACCCTTTTGTGTGAATGAGTGTGAATGAGTGTAAATGGGGGAGGGAGGTTTTTTGGGTTGGTGCACTAATTGTAAGTGTATCTTGTGTTTTGTATGTTGATATAATTTAAAAAAAAAAAAAAAATTAAAAAAACCATACCGATAATAAAAAA